>NC_092377.1:127796256-128056674 GCF_030028105.1 Mobula birostris | reverse complement strand
ACATCCAGTCCTGTTGTTTGGCTGTTGGATTCTGCAACAGCGGAGAGGACTTCCCTTCCAGTCAATAACCACAGCATGAGAAACTGCGGGGTGATGAACTTCAGCAGGAAAAATAAAAGTTTTGGCTGCTTTTTTTAAAATGGGGATCAAATTCAGAAATTGGAGGTGCAAAGAGACTTGGGAGTCCTACTGCAGGATTCATACTGGAGGTTAACTTGAGGTAAGAGAGGCAAGTGCAATGTCAGTATTCATTTCAAGAGGATTAGAATATAAAAGCAAGGATGTACTGTTGAAACTTTATAGGGAATTAGTCAGACCACATTTGGAGTTGTGTGTGCCCCGTATTTAAGGAAAAATGTGCTGGCATTGGAGAGGATCCAGCCGAGTTTCATGCAAATGATACTGGGAATGAAAGGCTTCATGTATGAGGAGTGTTTTATGGCTCTGGTCCTATATTTGATGGATGAGGGAGAACTTCATTGAAACCGCTTGGATACTGGAAGACCTGGATGGAGCAGTTGTGGAGGGGACCTACAGTGCCTATAAAAAGTACTCATCCACAGCGCCCCGCCCCCCAGATTCACCCAAGTATTCACCCCTTTCAAGTCAGTGTTTAGTAGATGCACCTTTGGCAGCAAATACAGTCTGAATCTGTCTGGATAGGTCTTTATCAGCTTTGTACATTTGGACACTGCAATTTTTCCCCATTCTTCTTTACAAAACTGCTCAAGCTCTGTCAGATTGCATGGGGATCATGAGTGAAAGTCCAACCACAAATTCTCAATTGGATTACGGCCTGGACTCTGACGTGGTCACCCCAGGACTAACTTTGTTGTTTTTAAGCCATTCCTGTGCAGCATTGGCTTTATGCTTGGGGTCACTGTCTTGTAGTTCTCTTGCAGACTGCATCAGGCTTTCCTCCAGGATTTCCCTGCATTTCGCTGCAGTTATTTTATCCTCTACCTTCACAAGCTTCCAGGGCCTGCTGCAGTGAAGCATCCCCACAGCACGGTGCAGCCACCACCATGCTTTCGGAGGGATGGTGTTCTTTTGATGTTGTGCGGTGTATAGCTGATGGCCAAAAAGCTCAATTTTAGTTTCACCACACCATAGAACATTCTTCCAGCTGACTTCAGAGTCTCCACGTGCCTTCTGGAAAACTCTAGTTGAGATTCATGTGAAATCAACAGTGACTTTCTCTTTGCCACTCTCCCATAAAGCTGCAACTGGTGAAGCACCCAGGCAACAGTTGTGTGCGCAGTCTCTTCCATCTCAGCCACTGAAGCTTGTAACTCCTCCAGAGTTGTCATAGGTCTCTTGGTGGTCTCCCTCATTAGTCCGCTTCTTGCATGGTCACTCAGTTTTTGAGGACAGCCTGTTCTCCGCAGATTTACAGCTGTGCCATATTCTTTCCAAGGCCAATGACTGACTTAACTGTACTCCAATAGATATTCAGTGACTTGGAAGTTTTCTTGTATCCACCCCCTGACTCGTGCTTTTCAATAACTTTTTCATGGAATTGCTTGGAGTGTTCTTTTGACTTCATGGTATAGTTTTTGCCAGGATACTGACTTACCAGACACAGGTGTATTTTTGCTACAGTCAATTGAGACACCTTAACTACACACAGTGATCTCCATTTAACTAATTATGTGACTTCTAAAAACAATTGGCTACACCAGTAATGATTTGGTGTTAACACTTATTCAAGGGGGTGAATACTTTTGGAATCAATTATTTTGTGTTTTATATTTGTTATTAATTTTGTAGAGATCTGTTTTCACTTTGACACCAAAAAAGTCTTTCTCTGTTGATCAGTGTCAAAAACTTCCAAGAGGGTGAATACTTTTAATGGGCACTGTACCTGTCAGGCACAGAGTCTAGGACCAAAAGGCACATCCTCAAAATAGAACTACAAGCTTTTAAACAGAGATGAGGAGGAATTTTTTCTGTCAAAGGGTGGTAGATCTGTGGAATTTATTGTCATTGAGGGCAGTGGGGACCATGTTAACTTAGGCAGAGATTGATTAAGGGTCAAGGGTTAGAGGGAGAAGTCAGAAAATAAAATCAGGCATGAATGAATGGCCTTACTCTGCTCCTTCATCTCATGAAAAAAAACTCCACCAGAGGCAAACACTTGTAACATCGGTTTAACTCTTCAAACTCACACCCGTCCAACTGATCTCCCCCCACCGCTCCCCAAACATCCCACTGCTGGTCACTTGGGAATATCCTGAGGAACAGATCCCAGAGATGGAGGGGGGGGCAGAGACTGGTATCTGAAGTCCGATGGAAGGAGATGCGTGGCTCTCCTGGGAAGAAGGGCTGGTACGGGAAGCGAGCTGCAGCTACTCACTTGGGTAAACTCCCGCTGTCCTCCCAGTATTTGGAGTCCTCCACCTTGAACCACGGGAAGATGCGCTCCATTTGCTGTCCCCAGGTGGCGTGGGCGGGTGGGGGAGATATTGAGAGAGAAGGCAATGTTATTCCTTTTGACATTCCAGCCCAATGCGCGTTAATGTGGGAGGCCGTTGCATCACTGTTTGGTACAGCAATTCCAATATGCAGGAATGCAAGAAGCTGCAGAGAGCTGTGGACTCAGCCCAATACATTACAGGTAAATCCCTCCCCACCATCAGTATTATCTACACAAGGCGCTGCCCAAAGGCAGCAACGCCCAACATTATATCCCCACCATCTGGGCACAGCTCCCATTTTGCACAAAGTACAGAAGCCTGAACTCCCACACCAGCAGGTCCAAGAACAGCTACTTCCCTTTAACCATTTAATTCTTGAATCCTAATCACTGCATTGTAATAGCAACACCGTGATCACTTTGCCTTACAATGGACTCTGAATTGTTTGCCCTAGTTGTGTTCCTTCTGGTATAAAATTATGTACAACTTATGTTTGATTAGATTTAAAGATTACTTTTATTTGATACATGTACATCAAAACATACAGTGTCCTTTGCCTCATCGTTTTCTGCAACGTGCTGGGAGACCTGCAAGTGTCACCATGCTTGCCCGCCAACATAGCATGTCCACACCTCACTAACCCTAAACCTCACGTCTTTGAAAAGTGGGAGGAAACTAGAGCATCTGGTGGAAATCCGCACGATCACAGGAGAACGTACAAACTCCTTACAGACAGCAGTGGGAACTGAATTTCCATCGGTGATCTCTGGTGCTGTAAAGCAATGACGCTAACCGTAACGCTCCTGCGCTGTCCTACTTATGTGAATGGTCAGACTCTGATGCAGCTGCCAAGTCCGTTTTTCATTTCACTGTGCACTGGAACCTCCTCCAGCCTCCACCTGTGACACCCTCCGGCACCTACTCCCCTCCCTGTTTCTGTGACCCCTACTGGGCCCTACACTCTTTCCCATCTCTGAGACACCCTCTAGCCCCTACACTCCTCCCCATCTCTGTGACACCCTCTGGCTCCTACACCCTTCCCTGTCCCTCTGAGCCCTTCCGGTCCCTATAACCCTCCTCATCTCTGTGATGCCCTCCAGCCCCCACACTTCACCCTGCCTTTGAGGGGTGTAGGGGCTAGTGATCACCACTAGCCCCTACACCCCTCCTTATCTCTGTGACCACTTCCTTCCCATTTCAGTGATCTCCTGTCTCTGTAACCCCCTCCCATTTATGTGATCCCCTCCAGGCCCTACACCCTCCCCGTCTGTGGAACCCCCCCCTTCCCCTACACCCATCCCTACCTCTGTGATCCCTCCACCCCTACCACTTTGAGGAATTCGCCTCTTGGCTAAGGGTCTGAGGTAAACTCTCCCCCTCTCCCGCCAGGTGCTGCCTGACCTGCCAAGCCTTCGTATACGTGGCCTTTCTTTTCAGGTACCCACCATCGGCGGCTTTCTAGCCTCAGCACCCAAGTGTTTGGGAACAGTCACTGGAGGGTCGGGGTCAGGGAAGCGAAGCCGGACTAATGGGGAGGTACCTTTATGAAGTAGGCTTTGGCAGAGACGCTGGCTCGCTTGGCATCAGGATGTTCCAGCTCCTCGTTGATGCTGCTCTGAATGATCCGTACTACATCATCGGAGAAGCCCAGCTGCAGGGAGGGAGAGTGCTAGGTGAGGAGGCTGAACGAGAGGGTGAAGGTGCAGGGAGGGGGACGCGGGTGGGGAAAGGTTTAAGGTGGATGCACTTGAGGGGGTCAATGGACCCTCGTTTCACAATTACACTCCCCCCAAAAAGGCAGCTGAGCAGGCTACCTGCACCCAGTAAGTAATTTCTAGCTTTCAAGCAATGAGGCAGTGTTGAGGGAGCTTTACTGTGTGTCTGACCCCAGGAGTGTGTAATGGGACAGAGTGTCTGACCCCATGAGCATGATGGGATTGTGATGAGGGAGCTTCACTGTGTCTGACCCCAGGAGTGTGTGATGGGACAGCGCCCAAGGATGACCCGTTGTGTGGGAGTGGTCACGAGCTCCACCTTCAAAAATGTGTCTCTAACTGTGATTTCCCCAACTGAGAGCCCGGTGCACCAACTTGTCTGTCCTCAGGTAGAACAGCACCTTCCCAAACGCTTTCTCAGATGCCAATGTATCATCTACACCAACAAAGTGCTCCATGGCCTCCAAGCACTACCCCAGTTATTCCAAGGTGCAAAATGCACTGCACCCTGCGTTCATCCTCTGCCAGCCGAAACAGGGTGTTGTCTGAGGATGGACAGGCAGCCGCCCTTGCTAGTTCCCCGGAGGTCCGTGACTGTCAGGAGACCGATCCAGCGTGGTGGCATAACAGTCCAAAATGAGAAACAAATAGAATAAGCACCGCTAAAGTATAGCAGCAGTGTCTGCTGATAAATTCGCAGAGTGAGTGGTGTTCCTGGATAGAAAAATTTGCAACTTCCCGCAGTTAAACGGCTCCTGCGGCATTAGTAGATCCTGTCGGTCTGCTGACCCTAACTCTCTGGGGTCCCAAGGAGAGCTGGAGCAAGTCACAGATGGTCCAGCAGGGTGGACGAGTAATCTTCTGTTGCTGGGGCAGTTGGAAAGTGCCCAGCACTCAAGTCCCTTTTAGCATGACACCAGAAATTCCAATGCCAGGAAAGGCTCCATCAGTCTCCAGGAACTCCCAGGCCATGAAAGATCAAGACATCCAAAATGCTCTTGCACCCACACTGACTGAAAAAACACAGCACAGCAGGAGGAAGAGGGTGCTCTCCCAATGTTAGCAGGACAATAACTATGTCTCTCTCCCTGCTTTTGGAGTGAAGCGGCTTCCTGGTAAGTTGCTAGCAGCCACAGTGAAAAGCAACACAGTTAGCAGCCATCAACAAACACAGTCCAAACAGATGGATAAAGCTCCAAAAGAAGCCGTCACACTAAAATAGCCACTCACTCAGAAATTCAGGACCTCTGCACCTCCTCCAATATATCTAACACACTTTAGCCAGCAGTTTTCGTCAATTTCTTTCAGTTCAATCCAAAGCTTCACATGGTGTCTGACCCCAGGAGTGTGTGATGGAATGGTGTGGAGAGAGCTTCACTCTGCGTCTGACCCCCAGTGTGTGATGGGACCACGTGGAATCATATTAATTTGAACACCCATCTCCCCCCCGGGCCCCTCGCTTGCTCCAGACTCACCACCGAAGTGTAATCACCCTCGTCAAACTTTTGCTTCACCATGTCCAGGTCATAGGGAGTCCTGGTGTCAACCTCCTCCGAATCCTCATCACCCGGCGGCCCCTGAGATTGAAATCCAAAAGAGAGAAAGAGCTTGATGTTTCTACAGCTGTTTTATTCAGTTTCTGCCCCCGCTCCTTCATCCTCATGCTCTACGACTAATAATAGCCTTCTTAACCACCCTAACCACCCTATCAACTCGTTGGCAACTTCAGGGGAACCTATGGACGTGGACCTCAAGATACCTCTGCTCCTTCACACTGATAGGATTCCATTAACCTTGTACTCTACCTTCAAATTCGACCTTACAAAATGTACATTACCACTTGAGGAAAGATATATTGACATTGGAGACGGTGCAGTACAGGTTTACTGGGTTGATTCTGGAGATGAGGGGGTTAACCTATGAGGAGAGCTGATTGAGTCGCCTGGAACTATACTCACTGGAATTCAGAAAAATAAGCAGGAATCTTTTAGAAACAGAAAAGAAAGAGTCAGGAAAGCTATTCTTATTGGTGGGTGAGATTGGAACTAGGGGACAGAGCCTCAAGATTCAGAGGAACTGCTTTTCCCACGCGGGTGAACAGGAGAGGCCACCTCATTACATGCACTTATGACACAGATAGATTTTCACAAAGCAGGAGAATTAAGGGTTCTGGGTGGAGAAAAAAAAGGAAGGTAGGTGGAGCTCAATCCATTACCAGATCATCTATGATCTAATTGAATGGCACAGCAGGCTTGATGGGCCTGACTTCCCAGTCCTGCTCTTATTTCACATGTTCTTATGGTCTCTCCCACAGCCTCTGGAGCACAGCAAGCTCCCGCAGACAAGAAGGAAGGTGAGAGCCATGAGTGTTACTGAGGAATCTGTGAGTAAATTGGCTGTTGGTGGGAACGTGGGGGGAGAACAAACAGGACACACATGAGTGAGTCAGCACAAACTGTTTTACTCCTATGTGGAGCATCCGCCTGGAAGTGAGTTTCAGATCATCTCCCAAACCTCCCTCTCCCCCTCCCCCCAACAATCCACTCTTTCCCAACACCCTTTGGATGTGGAAAATCCCTCAGCTCTACCCCTTAGCAGAAGGCAAATCGCCCTCTGTGAATCACACCAGCAGAGGTGGGCGGGGGAGGAGATGGGTGGAGAAAAAAATTAAATTGCTGGGAAGGGTGAAGGGAAGGAGACGGCAAGGGAAGCATGTGGCAGAATGAGATGCTCTCTCAACCAGCAAGACTTGATAGGATGAAGGTTTCTTCCTTTGCATTGAAAGGAAAACCCAAGATCAGGCAGAGGGAGAAGGTTAATTCCGCTTTGCTCGGTTTCTCATCCCGCAGACTCTGTCTGACTAGCTGAGTGTTTGTTTTCTGGACTCAGCCTGCTGAGTCTGTGTTGTGCATCAACTATTCACACCAATCCTACTTCATCCTGGAACATGTCCTTTGGCCCACGATGTTGTGCCTTTCGTTTAACTTACGGCATGATCACCTAGCTTATCACTCTTCATTCTTCTGTCATCCAAGATTCTCTTAAATGTCCCTAATGTATACGCCTCTCCCACCACCCCTGGCAGTGCATTCCACATACCCACCACTAGGTGTAAAAACACTACCCCTGACACCCACCATATACTTTCCTGCAATCACCTTAAGGTTATGCCCTCTTGTATTAGCCATTTCCAGCCTGGGAAAGAGGGGCGGGCTGTCCACACAATCTCTGTCAAGTCACCAGTCATCCTGCTGCTACAAAGAGAAAAGCCCTAAGCTTGCTCAACATTTCTCCCCACATTCCCCTCAACCCTCGCCCTACTTACCCACACGCGAGGAGTCAATTTAGTGGCGTATTAACCCACCCACTCCCACCATCTTTAGAACACGGAACAGTACAGCATGGGAACAGGCCCTTCGGCCCACAATACTGTGCTGTACCTCATCCTTTCTCCCTGCACATTAACAGCTTCTTAAATGCCTCTATTGTATCTGGCTGCACCACCCCGGCACCCACATCCCTCTCTGTGCAACAAAAAATGTCCCCAGTCATCTCCTTTAAACTTATCCCCCTCACCTTAAATGTACACTTCATGTATTAGACTGTTCCACCCGGGGGTAAAATATAACACCTGTCTACTGTATCTATACCTCTCAGTTTTATAAACCTCTATCATCGCCCCACAACCTTTGCCGCTGCAGAGAGAACACCTCAAGTTTGTTCAACCTCGCCTTCCAGCACACGCCCTCAAATCCAGGCAGCATTTCCACCCTCTCGAAAGCCCCGCAGCCTTCCTGTGATGGGACGACCAGAACCAAACACAATAGAAAGCACAGATCGCAGACAGCCAGTGTCTTTTCACCAGGGTGCAGATGGCCAACATAAGCAGGCATCGCAGGAAAGCATAGGGAGGATCCCAAGGGTAGTTTTATTTTAAACCAAGAGTGGTAAGTGCATATGGAAAGGGGTGGTAGTGGAGGCAGAGGCAGACGTGTTCGGGATAGTTAAGAGACTCTTAAATAGGCACATGGATGAATGAAAAATGGAAGGCTATGTGGGAGGGAAGGATTAGATTAATCTTGGAGTTGGTGATTGTGGCCAAAGGTCCTGTACTAGGCTGTACTGTTCTATGTAGCCTAACTAGAGTCCTATAAATCTGCAACATGACTTCTCGATTCTCAAGCTCAAGGCCTTCACTAATAAAAGCATGCTGTAGCAGTTACTTCAAAACAAACCAAAATCGCTGAGAGACTAATCAACGCTGTATGACATGCTTTCAAATTGACCAAGGTACATTCGGTCCTTTATTATGAAACTAGCAAAGACGAATAATCTTATTTTGATAAAAAACTAATGAAATTAAATTAGCGTTATAGCAATCTTAGCAGTTAAAATCAGTGTAACTAAACTTTCCAGTCAGCAATATCAGAATTAGCGTCCTACACGTATCTTAGCGAGCAACAAAAAAATCCATGGCTCAACAAGACTAAACAAGTAACAAGGACAAAGGGTGACAACGTAACTGTACTCATTTGCTTCTACCATGTCCAACCCACTTGACAGATTACCAAACTAAACACACCACAAAATAGATACATGGCTCCTTCATTCAGCTCCTTAATTAATACACTAGCACAATTCCAACTCCTCCAAGAGGACCATTACCCCGTCATAGGATTTGGAGGCTTGCATGCCTCAGTGACCCAGGGAGTTATGTTGGCTAGAGTTGTAGCTTTATGCTTTAGTAGGGTCACCCATGTCGAACAGGTCAAAGGGTAGAGGCCAGACTGAGAGAGATCCACCAGTACTCCAGGTTTAGTGGTTCAGCTCAGGGCGAACCCCCTGACTGGTAGAGTAAAATTCACAGGCCATTTGTTTTAGGCTGAAGAAGATACTTGAGGCCCTGACACCCATGTCTCATTCTTCAACGGAACAAGTTCAGGAAATTCACTACGCAACTCCTAATTATCCAAAGCTTGCACTTTATTGTCTCTGTACAAACAACAACGTAATTATGTTGACCCTGGGCCAACAGCTTAGAAAATGAATTCTACTGTTCCCTCTGTACCAATACTCACTCAGACCACTTTTCCAATTGATAGCACCAAATAGGGGATCACCATTGGCCAGATGATCAATCCTTTCTTCGACCAGCCTGAGGTAGGGGTTCTTCCTTGCAATGGTGGGTCTCTTGAGAGAGTTATCGCTGATAGCACACTCAAAAGTGTCTACTTTTATTCTTGTTCCTTACCAATTCATTCCAGTGTCACTGGCTAGGTCATCTGATTGACCTTTAGTACCTTTTTATTGGCTCTGCTCCAGGCTAGCACCCATTTATAGCCCTCTTCCCAGCAAGTGACAATCAGTAATTTATGGCTCTTTGTTCTCTTCAGTAACCAGCTCAAATCACTCCAGACAGGCACCAAGCCCAACACTCAGAAACCTGCATGTTATGTTATATCAAAGATCATCTCACAAGTATCTTCTTTGGAGATGATTTCTAGTTCAGCAGATTGTGTCTACTTTAAAACACAGAAAGCAAAGCAACTTCACCTCACAAAATGGAGGATGTAAAATAGTTCCACAAAATGGTAGCCTCCATCTCAAAGCACATGGCAGAAACAAAGACAATTGCTCTGTCTGCTTCCACCGTCCTTGACCCATTCGAGTTCAATGTTTTCTTTCATATGTTAAATTCACCATGGCCAACATATTCACCCTCTACCCTCTGGAGGCCACATCTGCCAGGTTGCTTGAAGAGTTTGCATACTTCCATTGACATGCTTGCGAGACCTTAAGAATGTCTGAAATTCCGTTTGCAATGAAGGTTTGGAACCGGGATGTTTCATTCTAGCTATACTTCAGCACAGTGGTACTATCAGTCTAACACAGAGTCCTGAAGACACATGTGCAACTCTTTCCTCCACAATGTGTCCATATGGCTTGCCATCGTAGCAGCGGTGAGCTTCGTACTAGGGATGAAACTGACTTCAACAGAGCTACCCTAGATCTTCCCACGCTAAAAGCACTGTGCATCCGAGAGAGGGTGTTGTGCAATGATAAGTAGGTCACTGCTCTATAGCCAACTTTGCTTGCGTCTGTAAACTCTGCAGCAGTAACCTCTTCAAAATCCAAGGGTTCCAAACATCTAACAGCCTTGAAGTATTCCTGTTGGTAGAGTTCTTCCAGCCAGCTTGTCCACTCAAGAACAACTGATGTTGGCATAGTGTCATCCTAGCTCAACCCTTTCTTTCATAGATCCTGCAGGATATTAACAGGTAGCACCAACCGAACTCAAGATTCCTCAAGGATTATAGACGGAACTAACTCCCCCCTCTGGAATTGGCCTAACTTGGATCATGATCTTAAACTTGAAATTATGACACTCAACGCACTCTTAGTCATAGTCATACTTTATTGATCCCGGGGAAAACTGGTTTTCGTTACAGTTGCACCATAAATAATAAATAGTAATAGAACCATAAATAGTTAAATAGTAATATGTAAATTATGCCAGTAAATTATGAAATAAAGCCAGGACCAGCCTATTGGCTGACGGTGTCTGACCCTCCAAGGGAGGAATTGTAATGTTTGATGGCCACAGTCAGGAATGACTTCCTATGACGCTCTGTGTTGCATCTCGGTGGAATGAGTCTCTGGCTGAATGTACTCCTGTGCCCACCCAGTACATTATGTAGTGGATGGGAGACATTGTCCAAGATGGCATGCAACTTGGACAGCATCCTCTTTTCAGACACCACCGTGAGAGAGTCCAGTTCCATCCCCACAACATCACTGGCCTTACGAATGAGTTTGTTGATTCTGTTGGTGTCTGCTACCCTCAGCCTGCTGCCCCAGCACACAACAGCAAACATGATAGCACTGGCCACCACAGACTCGTAGAACATCCTCAGCATCGTCCGGCAGATGTTAAAGGACCTCAGTCTCCTCAGGAAACAGAGACGGCTCTGACCCTTCTTGTAGACAGCCTCAGTGTTCTTTGACCAGTCCAGTTTATTGTCAATTCGTATCCCTAGGTATTTGTAATCCTCCACCATGTCCACACTGACCCCTGGATGGAAAGAGGGGTCACCGGTACCTTAGCTCTCCTCAGGTCTACCACCAGCTCCTTAGTCTTTTTCACATTAAGCCGCAGATAATTCTGCTCACACCATGTGACAAAGTTTCCTACCGTAGCCCTGTACTCAGCCTCATCTCCCTTGCTGATGTATTACACATGCAGTACACTCCACTAAAGGCGTATCTTGATCCAAATCCTTTATGTCTTTCACTCTTTGCTCTTCTGGTACCAGAGCTAGCACATTATGTCTGTTGCTTATCAACTTTGTGAATCAAAAGCAGTCTCGAACACAAATCGATACAAGGTCATAGAGTTATAGAGAAGTACAGCACAGAAATAGGACATTCAGCCCATCTAATCCATGCCAAAACTATTTAAATTGCCTATACCCATTGACCTGCACCAGGACCATAGCCCTCCATATCCCAACTATCCATGTACTTATTCAAATTTCTCTTAAAAGTTGAAATCGAGATCACTTGCTCATTCCACACTCTCACAACACTCTGCGTGAAAAAGTTTCCCTTCATGTTCCTCTTAAACTTCTCACCTTTCACCCTTAACCCATGACCGCTGGTAGTATCCCACCCAACCTCAGGGGAAAACGCCGGCTTGTATAGCCCTTGTAATTTTGTATATTTCTATTAAATCTCCTCTCAATGTTCTACATTCTAAAGGATACAGCCCTAACCTGTTCAACATTTCCTTATAACTCAAGTACTCCAGACCCAGCAACATTCTTGTAAATTTTACTTGTACTCCTTCAACCTTGTTTATAACTGCACACAATACTCCAAGTTGGGCCATATCAACATCTTATACAACTTCAACATAATATCCCATCTCCTGTACTCAATACGTTGATTTATGAAGGCCAATGTGCCAAAATTTTCTTTCCAAACCTGTGATGTCACTTTCAACAAATTATGGACCTGTATTCCCAGATCCTTTTGTTCTACCACACTCCTCAGTGCCATACTGTTCACTGTGTAAGACCTACCCAGATTGGTCCTGTCAAAGCAAATACTGCACACTTGTCTGCATTAAACTCCATCTGCTATTTTTCAGCCCATTTTTCCAGATCCCTCTGAAAGCCACGATAGCCTTCCTCACTGTCCACTACACCCCCAATCTTGGTGTCATCAGCAAATTTGCTGATCTAGTTAACCACATTATCATTCCGGTCATTGATACAGATGACAAACAAAGGAACCAGCGCCAATCCCTGCGACGCACCACTAGACACAGGCCTCCAGTCAGAGGCAAACCTCTGCTACGACTCTCTGGCTTCTCCCACAAAGCTAATGTCTAATCCAATTTACCACCTCACCTTGAATGCTGTGACTTCTTGATCAACCTCCCACATAGGACCTCGTCAAATGCCTAATGTCCATGTAGACAACATCCACTGCCTTGCCTTCATCACTTTCCTTGAAACTTCCTCGAAAACTCTATAAGATTGGTTAGACATGACCTACCACGCATGGAGCCATGCTGACTATCCTTAATCAGTCCATGTCTATCCAAATACTTATCGTATATATCTGGTCCCTTAGAACGCCTTCCAATAACTTTCCTGCAACTAATGTCAGACTCATTGGTCTATAATTTCCTGGTTTATGATTGGAGACTTTTTTAAACAGTGGAACAACATTGACTATCCTCTAATCCTCTGGTACCTCCCCTGTCACTAAGGATGATTTAAACATCTCTGCTAGGGCCCTGGCAATTTCTGCACTTGCCTCCCATAGGGTCTGAGGGAATACTTTGTTAGGCCCTGGGGACTTATCACCCTGATTTGCCTCACCTTCTCCTCTGTACAGGGTCCATGAAGTTGATGCCGCTTTGCCTCACCTCTATAGACTCTGTGTCCGTCTCCTGAGTAAATACAGATGTAAAGAATTCATTTAAGATCTCCCCCATCTGTTTTGTCTCCACATATGGATTACCATTCTGGTCTTACAGAGGACCAATTTTATCCCTTGCAATCTTTTTGCTCTTAACATATTTGTAGAATCCCTTAAGATTCCCCTTCACATTGTTGGCTAGAGAAACTTCTTTTAGCCTTCCTGATTTCTTTCTTAAGTGTTTTCTTGCATTTCTTATATTCTATAAGCACTTAATCTTTCCCTGCTTGTTAAACACCTTTTTTCTCTTAAATTGGGCCCCAATATCTCTTGAAAACTAAAGTTCCCTACACTTGTTATTCTGACAGACACATACAAGCTTTGTAATCTCAAAATTTCATTTTTGAAGGCCTCACACTTACCAAGTACAACAGCTTGTCCCAATCCACACTTGCCAGTTCCTTTCTGATGCCATCAAAATTGGCCTTTCTCCAATTTAGCATCTTAACCCATGGGTCAGACCTATCTTTTTGCATATTTACTTTGAAGTTAACGGCATTGAGGTCACGATGCAAAATGCGCACCTACACAAACTTCTATCACCTGCCCTGTCTCATTCCTCAATGGTAAATCCAGAATCTCACACTCTTTCACTGGTTCTTCTAAGTACTGATTGAACACGTTTGACAAACCCGATCTCATCTAGTCCTGTCACAGTATGGGAGTCCTAATCAATAGGTGGAATGTTAAAATCAACTACTTCAACAACCTTGTGTTTCTTGCAACGGTCTGAAATCCTTTACAGATTTGGTCCTGTGAACCTCCAAGACTGTTGGGGGATGGGGGATCTGTAATATAGCTCCATTAATGTGGTCATACCTTTCCTTTTTCTCAGTTCCACCCATAACCCCTCACTAGTTGAGTTCTCCAATCTGTCTTGATGGAGTACTACCATGACATTTTCCCTGACTGGTAATACCACCCCTTCTCCTTTAATCCCTCCCACTGTGTCACATCTAAAACAATGGAACCCCAGTATACTGAGTTGTCAGTCCTGCCTCTCCTGCAATCAAGTCTCACTAATGGCTACAACATCACAATTCCAGGTATTGATCAATGCCCTGAGCTCATCCACTTTCCCTACGATACTTCTTGCATTGAAATATATGTAGCTCAGGATAATGGTCGCACAATGCTCTATCTTTTGATTTCTGACGTTGTCTGAGGTCTTACCAACATCTGTCTCCACAAACCTCTCCACTAACTGTTCGAGCACTCTGGTTCCCATCCCCCTACAACTCTAGTTTAAACCCCGCCCTGCAGCACTAACAAACCTTCCTGTTAGGATATTAGTCCCTCTCCAGTTCAGGTGCAAATCGTCCCTTTTGTACAGGTCTCCAGCTTCCCTGGAAGAGAGTCCACTGATCGAAAAATGTTAGGCCCTCCCTCCTACACAACCCCTTAGCCACATGTTAAACTGTACAATCTTCCTAGTTCTGGACTCGCTACCACAGGTCGCAATCCAGAGCTCACAACCCTGGAGTCCTGCCTTTCAACTTAGCATCCAACTCCCTGATCTCCCTACCCATGTCATTGGTACCTACATGGACCATGACCTCTGGCTGTTCACCCTCCATTTAGGAATGCAGGGGAGTTGATCCAACATGTTCCAGACACTGGCACCTGGGATGAAACATACCTTGTTTCTCTTCAAATCTGATTGAATCTCTTTCTTGCCCACAGAATGTTCTGTCTGTTCCCCTAACTAATGAATCCTCTTATCACCACAGCGCACCTCTTCTCCTCCCTTTTTCCTTCCAAGTCAGAGGCAAACTCAGTGCCAGAGACCAGACCCCTGTGACTTTCTTCTGTTAGTGGTATAACTGTTGTTGAAGGGGATGGCCACAGGGGTACTCTGTACTGGCTCCTTAAACCCTTCCCCCTTCCTGACTGTCACCCAGTTTCCTGTGCCCAGCACCTACCTCACTATACATCTTATCTATCACTCCTTCAGCCTCGCGAAATGAACTGGAGTTCATCCATTTCCATAGCTTCAACTCCTTAATGCAGATTGTTAGAAGCTGCAGCGAGATACACTTCTCACTGTTATAGTCATCAGGGACGCTAGAGGTCTCCCTGCCTTCCCACATCCTACAAGAGGAGCAATCAACAATTCTACCTGACATCTCTAGTGTCCTAATTGAGCAGATGTTGCAGATGTTTATAAAAAAGGGAAGGGAAGGGAAGAAAAATCTTTACCTTGAGCTTTCCTCTTGTTTTTGCTTCTTTGACTGAAGCCTCAAAGAGCTAAGGCCCTGTCTACTCTAACTCTGTCCACTCAGATTATGCCCACTGTGACAATGGTTGCCGTGCTTGCCCCTGTCTTTCTTTAATTTGTTCTTGCTAACCAATTCCAAATGCTGACTGGTCACTAGTCAAGAGTTTAAATAAGCTGCCATTATCCGCCGCTGCCTTTTTCTACTTGGGCAGTGGACCTGAGTGAAATCCCATCCACGCAAACTTCTGATGCCCGAATTGGTCGCTGGTCAGAGATCAAGTGAGAGGCACCGCTTCTTTCTCAGAGGATGCTGACATAAAGCAGTCATCAACATAGAAGTGATGCAAAACCTTATCCACCGTCTTGAGCTGAATTGTTCTTTATTGTCTTCTGTGCATTTCCTAAGAGCAAAGTTGGCATAGCTCAGTGATGAAATTGCTCCAAAGAGATGTACCTCCCTTCTAAAGTCCACCATATTTTAGCTGAATTCACTATCAGGCCACCAGAGAAACCTCAGCAGATCTGCACCTTCCACTGGTATGTTAATCTGATGAAATATTGATTCAATATTTGCCATGATCACCACTGGTTCTTTTCAGAATCTCGTTACGACTCCAATCAGTGAGCTAGTAAAAGCTGAGCATTAAGTGATATTCCCTGAAAAGTTGCTCCACACTCCCACACAACACGGAGTTTCCCTTTCCTGAACACCATGATGTGGAATATACCAGACTTCCCCATCACTGTGTTCCAGATCCTCTGCTAGCATTTTTTCAGCATAATCTTTAGAGATGATATCCTTCATGAAAGTTGTGCAGTCAGTGTGAAATTAACAAATCCAGCTTAAACATCTTCCTTAGATTTAGAGCATAACCTTCGATTATTTGGCATGTTAACCTCCCCTTTTCTTACAGGTAAACTAATCTGGTAGTAGCCATTCTCATAAAACTCATAACCAGCTCCATGAACTTGCGATCTTCTCGACAAACCAGGTTGTTCAACCTGACTACATTGCCAAAACTGGTCCAAGTTTAAAAACTACAATCCTGTTAACTATCAGCTCTGGCTGTGCACAGTCTCTTGCCTCACCATGGTATCCTTTCCACTGTCCATTCATAGTCCAGCCCAACACTGTTCTAGTTGCATAGGGTCCATCATTAACACTGTGAATCACTTGCAATAACTCCAGTGCTTTAGTCATGTTTGTCCCTAGTAGCACCTCAATTTCTGAATCAATCTCTGGCAAATGAACATGTTTCAGGTGAGACCATTCCTGGAAATCCCTCTGTCATGGAACAATCCTTTTGTGGACAGGCAGACTTTCCCACATGTAGATGTTAAATAGTTCACAATTGTCTAAGCTAGCCACTTGCCACTGCATATCTTGCATGAAAGATGCTTCCTGCAAGCCTTGGTGATATGTCCTATACACAAATGGCCAAAGCAGACACCATTTTCTTTTACGAAGGTAATCTTCACATTATGAGTCCTATGAGTGCACAAATTCAATGTATGTTCACCCTCGCAGAACAGACAAATCCTTTTGGCTGAAAAGACCATTTTCCATCCACTAGTTCCAGGTTCAGTTTTAGCTTAACTTCTCACAGCAGCCACAGTAGAGGCAAAGTTGCTTCTTTTAGCCTTAGAACAAAGTTGTGACTCAGTTTTGTTTACACTTTTGCTTACTGCAGGTGATGTAACAGATCAGGCAGCCGTGGTTGGCAGTTCACCTAGGAGAAGGAAAACTCTGGTCTCAGACCTCTGCTCCCTTATGGTTACACCCATTCATGGGGAAGGCTTCAGGAGTAAACCCAGAGCAAAACATCTGGATCTAGAGTCCCTAAGGCAGTCCTACGTTGAGTTCAATGCTGACTGGAAACTCCTGCGACGCTGCTAGTACTAAACTGTATTGGTCCTTGCCCTTCCTTTGGGTTCATCACATGTGGAGAAGGGTAGCTGGTTTCACGGGAAACAGCTTGTTCTCCGTATCGTACTGCCCAGGCTTGCATACCACGACAGCTAGGACGCAACATCCATGGTCGATGCTGACTGATGGAGACCTCACTCCAGCATTTTGTATATTGCTAAACACCAGGTGTGTAACAATCTTTACTTGCCTTTACTTGCAATCTTTACTTATGGTTGTGTCTTTCTTGCAGTTTACCGACCACCGTTCTCCATTTATCCCTAAGCATATAAGGACATTTACTTTATGACAAATGACATATTAGCAGACATGTCTAGCTCACGCATGTACTGTACTTCATGGCAATAACACAACCTCGAAGAAAAAGACTGTAGCTCTTACACACCTTTCATGTCTTCAGATTTGATAGGTACCTGAGAAAGAGACATCTGCATGCAGGTTCGTTACCAAAATGTTCCTGTAGTAAAGCTTTAGACTTCAGATATCCTTTCATAAGGTCAACATGCTGGCAACTTGACAAGTTTTCTCGAGCAACCTCTAATGTACTGTTCAGGAAATAGAGGCAGTCACTATAAACACTAGTCTTGCCTTTGACACTGTTTTCAAAAGCCCACTTGAATGCATGATACTGCAATGGATCTCCATCGAAGATTTGAATCTTTTTTAGGCACACATTGTTGTTGTACCAATAAGGTTGTTATTTTATTTTGTTTCCTCATAATATCAGTAGCACTATTTTGATATCTATCATCTAAAACAAGCACGTTTCCATGCTGCAAGTTAATATCCCCATGAGCACTTTGAGCTGTTGGATAGGTCATGAGTGCGGACTGAAAGTAAACATCCTGTACTCCCCTTTGGGGGTTTGTCCATGTATCCCAGACACTTGAAGAACAAATGTATTAAAATTGATATTGAGTGCTTTTGTTTATTTTTGTAAATTTCATTTAAGAGTACTGTCCTGCCAAAGCACTTTTAACACTGGCCACACTTGAAGGCCTTAGCACATTAACTTTAGCCATATGTGTGGCGAATTCTTCCTCCAACTTAAGCTATTCCTTTCTTTTCCATAGTTTTTCCTCTTGCTCATACAGCCCACGTTTGTCCTTCAATAATTGTTATCGTGCCATTAATGCAGCAGAGGAGGGAGTAGATACAGAAGATTTTTATCCCCTGTAACAGAACTTCAGGTGATGATATTTGACACACTGTCACTCGGTTTCACATCATCTTGTGGATCATCTGCTACAAGCGTAGTCAAAACATGTCTTGGAATTTGAGAAACATCGTCTGATAGAAGGCGAGACACGTATTCACTTGTTGCAGCAACATGACCTTCAATACAACGTGTTTGTGTCAACCATTATTTCGCATCCTCTATGAATGCACTGCAATGTGATCAATGTTTGAAAAACATAGGTTCTCTTTTTCTTGTTCAGCCTTGGGAAGTAATGAGGTTAGCATGTGATGTTGCTAGCAACAGTTTCACTGAGATTAGTCAAGCCCTCAAAACAAGATTGACTTGCATGGTATTTTCTTTAATTCTCATAAGATCATTAATTGATGGTAGTAAACCTTTAAATTTTGTTCACATTTGTTTCATACTCTTTTTGAAGACTTACAATTAGATTAGCCCTAGCATCAGCTTCCATTTCTCTTTTGTAAGCCCCAACTACAGAGTTGTTGCTGTCAATTCCATGCTTCGATACACTATTTTCTCTAGTTCCATGACTCGCAATTAACTCTTTGTTCACCTGTAGCATCAGCGATGTTCGATTTAATAAATGTCGTCAACAAACAAACCGTTCGCAGCACTTAAACCAGATCGAACAAGCAGCCTCCAAGTCAAATGTCAATAACCGGCACATTTCAGCACTTCAATAAAACAAAGCAATGACCCCTTAGGCAAACATCACATGAGCAAGCAACAGTCCCCAATGGATGGGCAGCACTGACCATTCAAAACTGTGTTTAAACCATAAACACATAGCATGATTCACCGATAATCCTACTGCAAGCTGCCGCTGTTTCAGGCGTGTTGTTCTCAGTGTTGAGATTCCAATTTCGCCAACGGGTAAAGGCAATTATTTGCTGCACACCAATGTCAGTTCGGTATAACTACTTCTTATGACAAAATTTAGCGGGTACTTGAAAACAAACTAAAGCTGCTGAGAGACTAAGCCAAGGTAATCAACACTATGACGAGCTTCCAGATAACGCATTTCCGAATCAATGGTATAATGGATCTTATATTACAAAACCAGCGAAGATGATCTTGTTTCAGTTAAAAAACTAATTAAAATAAATTGATATGAGAATGTGTTCTATACATATTTAAGCAATCAACCAAAAAAATATCTGTGGCTCAACCCCTCTCCACTAGACTAAACAACTAACACAAAGCGTGTATATGTAATTATATTCATTTGCTTCTACCACGCCCCAACCCTTGTGATAGATTACCATAATAAACGAACCACAAAATACAAAGCACACATAGATACATTGCTCTAACAGAGAGGAAATAGATACACAGCTCTTACAAATGTTGTATACTTTCTTTACAGCCCTATCGACCTGTGCTACCACAGAGCTGGTTAGACAGAAACGGTGAGCTAAGACCGCAAGGTCATGGAGTGCATCTTGGGCACTTTCTCTTGTGGCTAGCACAGATCATGATGGCCAAAGGACCCAGCGCCCGCAGCAACCTTACCTCCCTGTGCTTGAGGAGGTGGGCAGTGAGTCGGGACGTGACGAGGCCAGTCAGCACCTGCTTCAGGCCAGAGAGCATCTCGTTGGTGACCACTTCCTGCCACTCAGCGGGTCGCCCCTCCATACAGGGCAGGCATGTGTAAACAATGTTGTCGGGGAGGTTGGACAGGATCTCGTACATCTCATCTGGGACACAGAGGAGAGGTGAAAACACAGGAGAGGGGTGGAGGAGGCAGGCACGGGGAGAGAGGGGTGGAGGGCACGGGGAGTGGGGGTGAGGAGGGCGTGGGGAGAGGGTGGAGGCAGGAGTGGGGGGGAGGGGATGTGAGAAAGGGTTTGGTGGGGGGGCGAGTTTGAGAGAGAGAGAGAGAGAAAAGCCGAAGCAGTAAGGACCAATGCTTAGAGCTGGTACACAGTCTAACCCCGCAGGTTCTGTCTCTCTGTGCCCAACTATCCCCTCCCAGAGTTCTACCTTTCCCATCTGAGAAGCTCCTGTACCTGCCTCTCCTACCACATCCCCTCGTTGTTCACACCTACGCGATCTCCATCTCCTCTTCTGCTCCCAACGATCCTCAATCACATTCCCCCTCCCAACTCCAGCCATATCCTCACTTACTCTCCTCCCCAACTTCCCTCCACCCCTTCCTCCTCCATCCCTCCCTCCCTGCGCTTCTCTCTTCACTTCCTCACGCAGACATTTCTCACCCCACATCCTCACTCCCATCTCCCCCACATACGCCTTCCCCCTGTATGCTCCCTAAAACTCCTTCTCATGCATTTCATCTCTACTTAAACCTTCCTGTCAACCCACGTTCTCTCTTACCCCCCCCCCCCGGTCCTCCATCCCGCTTCCTCCAACCCTCACCTCCTTCTCCTCCACCTACTCAATCCCATCATCACCATTCCTCCCCAAAATCCATCCACTCCTTCCTCCCTCCCCTCCACACCCAAATGAACCCCAGCCCTCCCACCTCCACACCCTCATTCCTTCCTCCTCCCTCCCCTCCTACATGAACACCTCTACTTCTTTCCCTCCCTCTGCATACTCCCAACTCCCCCCAAACACCCAAAACTCACCATTCCCTTCAACACAACTTCAATTTATCTCTCCTCTTCCCTCCACCTGCATAACTACCCCCCATCTCCACCTCCACAGCCACGTCTGTCCAACCACCTCCACAACCCAGCTACTGACCTGTGACCCCCTCGCACTTGGCATGCACCCAGTGGTCACATTTTGAGCACTGCATCATCTTGCTCTCATAATCGTTGTCCTCGTAGCACTTGGTACAGATGGGGCAGTAGTTACCTGCGGCACAACAGAGGGAGGTTAAATAAGAGTGCCAGAGTGGGTGGGGTGTGGGACAGGAACAATGTGCAAAGTACATAGGTGTATGAGTTCCAAACAAACCAAGGGTCAGTGGGAGCAATTGGGCGCGAGGGTTACCAGGGGCCAGACACAGAGTGAAGCTCCCTCCACAATGTCCCATTATAGACTCCTGGGATTAGACACAGAATGATGCTGCCTCCACACCATCCCAGGGCGAGACTCAAAGTGAAGTTCCCTATTCAGTGTCCATCACACACTTCCGGGATAAGACACATGTAATGTGCTGTAAGGGTTCACTGCTAATGTAATGGTTTTTTGTAATGTTCACTGCTGGAGTAATGGTTTCTCTGTAGCAGCAATGTTTGGGTTATGGCTGGAGATAACAGGACTGTGGCTGCATGTTAGCCAATCCAGATTTTGCTGCCCTGTCTTGTGATTCTGGAAGCAGTTGATTTCATGGGTTTCTGCCAGAGGGAGAGAGAGGGATGAAGAGAGAGGACGTGAATGAAGAGATTTGCTAGACCGCCGGACAGGGTGAACTCGGAGCAGGGGTCCGAAGGTTGGCAACGCCCGGTGGAGAACAATGGCGGAAGGAGGACTGCTGAGTGAGCTCCAACTTTGTGCAGAGACTGTTTAATAAGATTTGGGCCCCTTTTCTTTTATATTTTGTTTCTCTACTAACCATATAATCAAAGTAAGAGTTATAAAGCTTAATCGTTTAATCGCATATTGTGTACTGTTTGTTATTTCGGGGTACTGATTTGTAACAGAGGACACATCGCGCAGCATCCACCCAAACGAGATTTCTTAAGTTTGGCCGGGCAGGGGGTTTTCACCCCCAATATTAAGCCGCTAGGCAAAGCCAGTGTTACACACAGAATGATGCTTCCTCTGCCCAGGGTGAGACTCAAAGTGAAGCTCCCTCTATGCTATCCCATCACACACTCATGGAGTCAGGCACAGAGTGAAGTTCCCTCCACACCATCCCATCACACACTTCTTGGATCTGACAAAGTGAGGCTCACTCCACATGGTTCCGAGCGAAGAATCTGATGCACTCACTCCTCCAGGTCATTTGAATGGGAGACCTCTCCACTCCTCTCGACCTCTACCTTCATCCAACAAAGACCTGGCCCAAACACTCACCTTTCTCGAAGAGCTTGGCGCAGTCATTGCATAGAGTAAAGTCATACGACCACTCGGCATCCCAACTTCTTCCTGGCGTTGTGGCACCACAGCTCTTGCACCTCACACACTTAGGACAGACCTGCCGAGGGTATGTGGGGAAGGATAAAGAAATATAGAAGAACAGATTGATAAATCAGTTAAAACAGATACCAGAATCTGGAGCGACAAACAATCTGCTGGAAGAACGCAGGACGTTGAGCAGCATCTGTCGATGGGATGTCCCTATCAGAGTGAGGCTTCTCTCAGCGAGACGGGGAGAGGTGTGCATAAAGATGTAGTGGGAGGAGAGCAACGTTGAGCTCGTGGGTGGAGTGCAGGGGTTGGGGCAGGGGGTGTAAGAGGGTGGTGGGGATGTTTACCCTTCCTACCTCATGACCCTTAACAGTCAACGCCACACAGAGAATGAGGCACTGATTTAAGCAGAGCGGTCCTATGGAGGGAGGGCAATCCTATGATTTTGGTGAGGTCAGGAGGGGTCAGCCCCAGGTGCATACCCCACCAGTGTTCTGCATGGCTCTCGGCCCAAGGGTATTACTGCTCCATAGGAACATGGGTGCTGCAGTTTTTCCACCTGACTCGGCTTCTCCCTGTCACCACAGACACAAAGCTGCCGCTAGGGCAGGTCTGGGAAGGGCAACACAATCATGCAGTGGTAAGGGCATTGCCTCATGGCTCCTGTGACCCAGGTGTGAACTCAATCACATGCCAACGTCATGCATCCCTCACCCTGCCAGCATATGCCCCTCTTCTGCCTCTGTGCAGAGTTTGTGTTCTCCCTTTCCTCCTGGCACATACCACCCCTACTACTCCTCCACTCACTCTCTTGTACATGTTCCAGAGGCTGCTCACCATCAGTGGATAACCTGCCCACACTAAGGGATCAAGGATTCTCAGAGCAATGTATGAGCAGGCAGGCACAGCAGACCATGGTGGGCCGAAGAGCCTGTTTTTGCTCTGTATGACCACCTCCAGTTCACAACCGACCTCAGAGGCTAGTCAAGCCTGAATCAATCCCAGATGCATTACACGCACACACAGGGTGATCTCAAGCCCACAAACCGGAGTGACTAACAGCACCACACAAGCAGAATGCACGCCCTTTCCTGTCAACCTCCACACTTCCCACTGAGGTCCGGCCAAGCTCGGGAGCTATACCAGGAGAGCTGAAAGCTGAAGCCACCACACACTAGTGGCTCGACTGGAGGGAAGGTGGGGGTGGGGGAGGGGCCTAGAGCGACCCCCACCCTGCCTTCTACCATTACGTCAAACCATAGGCCAGCAGTGCAGGAGCATAGCCAGTTAGCATAACATTTAACTAACCAGCAACAGCGACCCAGGTTCAATTCTACCACTGTTTGCAAGGAGTTTTATACATTCTCTCCATGACTGCGTGGGTTTCCTCCAGGTGCTCTGGTTTCCTCCCACTTTCCAAAGATGCATGGGCTGGGGTTAGTGTTGTGAGCATGCTATGTTAGCAGTGGAAGCGTGGCTGTGCCCAGCACATTCTCAGGCTGTGTTGGTCATTGATGTGGATGACACATTCCCTGTAAGTTTGAATGTTTAGGTATTCATGCTACTAATAATTTGTAATCGTTACTCCTGGCGAAGGGCATTTGCTCTGATGGATTCAAAAAAGCTCACCCAGTTCTGCCTCCTCCTGTTGGGCTTGGTGGGGTAGTTGGGACCCAGGCATGCCACATGGTAGGTTGCTCTGCACTTGACGCACTCCAGGAGATGCTGCAGGGAGGGAGAAGGGAGATCTATCACTTACCGCTGCCGTTGTTAGCAAAACCCTCCCACCCAGCACACTTCCCCTACCTCCCGCACACCTCACCGCAAAATGGTGGTCTGAGGGGGTAACTTCTTCATGCAGGTGGTGGTGCGTTTATTGTTTAAAAGTGAGAGGGGAAAGAGTTAACAGTGAGGCAACTATTTCACCCAGAGGCTGGTCCGTATACAGAATGAGCTGCCAGAGGAGATGGGAAATCAGTTGGAACGTTATGTTGCGGTTATACAAAGACATTGGTGGCACACTTGAAATATTGTGTACGGTTTTGGTTACCGTTCCTATAGGAAGTGTGTCATCCCGCAGAGATTTATAAGACTCGCGGGACTAAGGTACAGAAGGAGGTCGAGTAGACTGGGACTTTGTTCCTTTAAGGATAATGAAGGATGTACGAGAAAACCAGGAGAGGTGAACAAACACTTTCTCTTTCCCAGGGTTGGGAATCAAGTACCAGAAGGAACAGGTTTAAGGTGCGGAGGGAGAGGGCAGATTTAATTGGAACACGAGGGACAACTTTATCAACCCGAGGGTGGTCTGTATAGGGACTGAGCGGCCAGAAGAATGGCCAAGATGGACAGGTATGTGGGTAGGAAAGACAGAGGAATATGGGCCGAAAGGGACCAGCTTGGATAGGGACTGTAAGATGTAGGAGCACAATTAGGCCATTCAGCCCTTTCAATCATGGCTGATTTATTATCTCGCTCAACCCCATTCTCCGGCCTTCTCCCTGACACCCTGACTAATTAAGAAAGGTGTAGAGAGAGACAGGGGAGGGAAAATATGGGGTGTGCATAATCAATGGGAGAGCTCACTCGTACCAGCTGCTTAGTGTGGATGGATCACTTCCGGATGGCTTGCAATAACAGGGAAGTCACACTAGAGCATCTACCATCAATAGCTTGGAATCAGAACACTGATCCACTGAGACTCTACACACCAGAGTGATGGAACGGAGGGATGATTTCCCAGGTACTGTGAGATGGCAAGCACCCTCTGTCAGGCCAGATGGCCTTCTCTCCCCATTACCTGCTCCCAGATGGCTGGATCTGACGAGGGAGCTGCCCCCCCACCTCAGTGAGGGTATGTGCACACGCATGCACGTGTAAGAGGGTGCTGGGGCGGTTATAGGGGCTGTGAGACCCGCCAGACTCTTCAGATGTGTCTGAAGTGCATTTGATGTCTCTGGGCCTGTATTCAATAGAGTTCTGAAGGGATGTGGTGGGGTAGAGGGAGAAGCTCATTGAAACTCCCCATACAGCAGATGCAGAGAGAACATTTCCTGTAGTGGGAGAGCATCAGGTTAAAAGGACATCCCTTTAGAATTCATATGAGAAGTTTCTTCAGGTAGAGGGTGTGAATCTGTGGAGAATGTTGGCTGTGTAGACCAAGTCACTGGGTGTATTTAAGGCAGGGATTAATAGGCTCCTGGTTAGTCAGATGGTTAATGGGGATGCAGAGGACTGGACCATAGAAGTGGGGGAGAGGAAAGGGTTATAAATTAGCCATGATTGAAAGGCAGAACATACTAAATGGACAAAGGGACTGGTTCTGCTCCAGGAATGGGACCCCAACTCCAGCAGGGAGGAGACATCCCTGCCCCTCCGCCACCCCACAGTACCTTGGAATTCTTGCTCTTGCGCCCGCAGACGTGGCAGAACTTGCAGCGGCGACAGCACCAGTTTTCTTTTTGCTCGTCTGACGGCCTCTCGCTTTCCTCCAAGCAGAAGGTGTGGAAGGGCTCACAGCACACCTGACAGTACAACATCTGGGAAGGGGCAGAGACAGGGTGTGATATCATCACACAGCACGGACACCGACCCTTCAGCTCAACCAGTCTATGCTGACCATCTCAGCTAATCCCATTTGATGCATTTGGCCCACATCCCTCTAAACCGTTCCTGTCCATTTCACTTTTCATGTACTTGCTTCAAACATTTCCTCTGCCAGCTTGTTCCATACACGAACCACCGTGTGTGTGTGTGTGTGTGTGTGTGTGTGTGTCTCTCTCTCTATCTGTATATATACATACCTATCTCCATCTAGCTATTGCTCTTTATATTGCAACTGACATTTTGTAATACATCTTACACTATATTGCTGCCACAAAACAACTAATTTCATGACATGTCAGTAATAATAAACCCCATTCTGATTCTACTAAATCTTCCCCCTCACCTTAAATTTCTGCCCTCTCGTTCTTCATTCCACAGCCATGAGATAAAGGCTGTTTCTATTCACCCTATCTCTGCTTCATGATTTTGTTCACCTTATGCATTCACTTCTCATTTTCCTACAGAAATCCACTCACCACTGAAACACCACATACCCTCTGTAAGATCATCCCTCATTCTCCTACACAAATACATTCACCTCCATAAGACCATGAGCCCTCCATAAGACCAACCCTTGCACTCCTACATTACAGTTAAAAGTCCTGATCTGCTCAAACCCTCTCCATAACCCAGTTCCTCTAGTCCCAAGATTTTGATGCTTCTTAGCGAAACGCCAATCCTCCAGGTAATTTTCAAGTGCTTAAACGTGTTTTCAGTTACCCCAACCGCAGACCAGGAGCAGAGAAATAAGGAGTATAAGCTTACTACTGAAACGGATTAGTAAAACCCAGAAAATCCACTGACTGGAATTCTCAAGGTTCTTCGCTCAGACCACCCAATTCCTGCTCACTGGGGTCCCGGTTCCCTCCCTCCTCATTCAGCTGTATTACCCTTCTCTGCGCTATGCTGTTCAAGTGCCTGTTAGTGTCGTGAAAGTCTGTCTCTACCATATCTTCAGCGCTTTACAGATCCCTCTGAACCTCCTCCCTCCTATCCCTGCCTTGAACTTGAGACACTCCCAGCAATGGAACAAATACAAAAGCAGCAGACAGAACAGGAACAGGCCCTTTGGTCCACAATGTAATGACACCCAATTCCTTCTGCCTACACAATATCCATATCTTTCCATTCTCTGCATATTCATGTGCTGGAGTAGGAGCCTCTTTAAATCCTCCATCACATCTGCCTCCACCACCACCCCTGAGAGTGCATTCCAGGCACCCACCACTCTCTGTAAAAAAAAAACTTGCCACACACATCTTTAATCTTTTCCCCTCTCAATTTAAAAGTGTGCCCTCTAAAATGGACATTTCTACCCTGGAGATAAAGATTCTCACTGTTTACTCTGTCTATACCTCTCATAATTTTATGAACTTGCATCAGGTCTCCTCTCAGTCTCCACTGCTCTAGAGAAAACAACCCAAGTTTTTCCAACCTCCCCTTATCGCTCACACTCTCTGATCCAGGCATCATCCTGGTGAACCTCTTCTGCACACCCTTCCTGTACCGGGGTGACCAGAAATGAATACAATATTCCATAGTTTTATAAAGGTGTAACATGATACCCACCCATCCCTCATACCTCTATCAGTGTCTCCCTCAGCCCCATCAGGGAGAACAGACCGAGCCTGTCCTGGCTCTCCTCGTCATTGGAACGTTCTGGGGAATCTCCTCTGCACCCTGTCCCGTGCAGTCACCTCCTTTCTACAGTACCCCAGCTGTGACCTGACTTGCGTATTATAAAGTTGCACCCCAATCTCCCTGGTCTTGTATTCACTCCCCAGCTAACAAAAGCAAGTATCCCGTTACGTTGCAGCTGTAGAAAACTCTGGAACTATTGCATACATTTCTGGTCACCCCATTATAGAAGGATGTCAAGGTTTCAGAGAGGGTGCAGAAGAGGTTTACCAGGCTTGGATTAAGAGGGCATGAGCTATAAGGGGAGGTTGGACTAACTTGGGTTGTTTTCTCTGGCGCAGTGGAGGCTGAGGGGAGATCTGATAAACGTTTATAAGAGGCACAGATAGAGTAATCAGAATCTTCTTCCCAGAGGGAGTGCATTTAAGGTGAGACGGGGTAAATTCAATGGAGATGTGAGGGGCAAGATTTTTTTTTTTTAACACTGAGTGGTGGGTACCTGGACTATGCTGCCCGAGGTAGTGGTGGCGGCGGCAGATACATTAGGAATGGCTTAAGAAGTTTGGAAAGGCACACAGATGTGGTGGAGGCAGATACATTAGAGACATTTAAGAATGGACAATGTGTAGGCAGAGGAAATTAGTTTAGTTGGCCATTCGATTATTAATTTAACTGGTTCAGCACCACATTGTGAGCTGAAGGGCCTGTTTTTGTATTGTACTGTTCTATGCTTGTACACCTCCTTCACATAGTTTTATTATTTAGAGATACCACGTGGAACAATGAGCCACACTGCCCAGCCACCCGCCTATTTAACCCTAGTCTAATCACAATGACCAATTGACTTACTAACCTACAGACTCTGGACAGGGAGGAAACCCATGCAAACTACGAGGAGAATGTACAAACTTCTTACTGAGGACGCTGGAATTGAACTTCAAACTCCAGATCACCCTGACCACTAACCACTACACTACCCGTGCTGGTCCCTTCAGGGATTCTTGAAGCTGTACACCGACGTGCCTTGTTCTTCAATCCAACTGTCCCTCTCTTACTTTGATACGATGATCTCAGTGGCATTGACAGAAACTCCTTTATGTTCTCATGAATTGTTTACCTACTTCTCTCCACATAATTGAAAAGTACAGAAGACAATTCAACCGATTTCATTCACCATATCTTTGATGTATTTCTGTTTCTATATGGCTAGTGTTTTTCATCAATTCAGTTAGTGTGGTCTGACCATAGTGCATGAGTAGATGTGGTGGACAGCCTTGGGAAACAGGTCAGCAAAGGAACAATTATTATTCCTGGGGCAAGCTATTTCTGATAGCAAGGTTGTGGACTTCATTATTAAGGAAACACAAAGACATAAAGAAAATAACAGTACAATGAGGAGAATTACCACGGCTTTATAAAAGGTCAGTGGTGTTGTGGTTAATGCAGAAGGACATAATTTTAAGGCAAGTGGAGGAATGTATGGAGGGGGGATGTCAGAGGTAGGTGTTTTTTTGACTTTATACAAATTGGTGGGTACTTGGAATGCTCTGCCAGGGTTGGTGGTGGAGGCAGATACATTAGAGACATTTAAGAAATTCTTAGGCACATGGATGAAAGAAAAATGGAGAGCTATGTAGGATGGAACACAGAACAGTGCAACACAGTACAGGCCATTCGGTCCACGATGTTGTGCTAACATTTTAAACTACTCTAAGGTCAAACTAACCGTTCACTCCCACTCTCGTTAGACCACACGGAGTATTATGTTCAGTTCAGGTTGCCTCATTTTTGGAGGGATCTGGAAGCTGTACAGAACATGCACAGGAGATGTACCAGAATGCTGCCTGGATTAGAGAGCTTGTCTTTTGAGAAGAGGTTGAGCAAACAAGGGCTGTTCTCTTTGGACTGAAGGAGGAAGAGGTGACTTCATAGATGTGTATAAGATGATAAGAGGCATGTGGTTAAAAGGTTGGCACAACATTGTAGGCCAAAGGGCCTGACTGCTCTATGGTATCACTCCCAACACCAATAATGCACTGGTTAGTTGCCAATCTCTAGTTAGCATGCAGAACCACGGGCGATCTCTGGCCAGAAACCGATCTATCCCAATGACACCACCAATACTCCCCTCTTGGGCTGGGTGGACACAGTGAGCCTCCCTGAGCTCAACACCGCACAGACCACCCTCCCCTTTACCTCATGGTGGCCGTGACTGGCACACAACAGGCAGAGAACCCGAGGGGTCTGGATGGGCACAGACGACAGGACACTCAGTCCACCCATCAGCCAGACGTTCTCGATGCTACAGTCCTCCTGGGGGAAAGGGAGAGGAGGAGTTAGACAGCTCTGACACAGGGCACCTCCAAATGACATTGGAGAAGGCAATGATGGAAGCATGGGTGTGTCCAGAACACAGCCATGGTATCAAGGGGGAGCAGGACCCAGGTTTATTTGGGATACACCATGATACTACCAGTAATGGGGCTTGAGTACATTAAAAATAGTAACACCACAAAGAGTAGGTCAGAAAGGTATTAAACTTCAGTACAGTAGGCAGAAAGAACCATGAGTATTGAGAATCCTCAGTAATGTACGCAAAGGATCCAATATACACTTAAACATTCAGTAACACAATTCGAATGGGTCCCACGGACATTTAGAACACTCAGTAACACAGTCGGGAATGGGTCCAGCAGACATTTAGAACACTCAGTAACCAGTCAGAATAGGTCCCATGGAGATTTAGAACACTCAGTAACACAGTCGGGAATGGGTCCAGCGTCCAGCGGACATTTAGAACACTCGGTAACACAGTCGGAACAGGTCCAGCAGACATTTACAACACTCAGTAACACAATTTGGAACGGGTCCAGCAGACATTTAGAACACTCGGTAACACAGCCGGTAATGGGTCCAGCTGACATTTAGAACACTCGGTAACACAGTCGGGAATGGATCCCGTAGACATTCAGAACACTCGGTAACACAGTCGGGAATGGGTCCCGTAGACATTCAGAACACTCGGTAACACAGTCAGAATGGGGCCAGCAGACATTTAGAACACTCAGTAACACAGTCGGGAATGGATCCCGTAGACATTCAGAACACTCGGTAACATAGTCGGCAATGGGTCCCACGGACATTCAGAACACTCGGTAACACAGTTGGGAAGAAGCCCAGCTGAAAATTAGAACACTCATTAAAACAGTCGGGAATGGGTCCCATGGAGATTTAGAACACTCGGTAACACAGTCAGGAATGGGTCTCACGGACATTTCGAACACTCAGTGACACAGTCGGGAATGGGTCTAGTGGGCATTTAGAACACTCGGTAACACAGTCGGAATGGGTCCAGCAGACATTTAGAACACTCAGTAACACAGTCAGGAACGGGTCTCGTGGACATTTCGAACACTTGGTAACACAGTTGGGAAGAAGCCCAGCTGAAAATTAGAACACTCATTAAAACAGTCAGGAATGGGTCCCATGGAGATTTAGAACACTCGGTAACACAGTCAGGAATGGGTCTCGCAGACATTTAGAACACTCGGTAACATAATGGATTGAATACAGGCCGAGACATCAAATGTTCTTCCAATACATCCGAAGAGTCTGGCTGGTCTCAGAGTACCTATAATTGTACCCAGCACCCCTCTGACACAAACACACAAGGATACGCACACACACAGACCCTCATTTGGGGATGGGTCTCACACACACACTGACTTTCACTGGAGGATGGGTGTCACACACACAGACCTTCACTGGGGGATGGGTCTCATGCACACTGACCCTCATTGGGGGATGGGTGTCACACACACAGACCTTCACTGGAGGATGGGTCTCATACACACTGACCCTCACCTGGGGATGGGTATCTCACACACACACACACACACACACACACCACAGATTCACCTTGAAGTCCACTCGGATCCTGTGCACACCGTCGCTGGGACCCTTGTACCGGCTGTTGCTGCCATTGGTGACCGGGCTAAGAGGACTCAGCACTGTCTGATCCTGCTTACTGAGGAGCACTGGCCTGTCCTACAGAGAGAAGGGGGAACACATGTCAGCTGGCCCACCTTTGAGCTCTCCACGCCTCCATCCCAACCCTTCCAACCCCACAGCCTCCTCTTCCTCAACAGTGACCAGAAGACAACTGGACAGCATGGAAACACAAGCCCTTCAACCATCCACTCGTCCATGCCGTCCATAATTCTCTTCTGAGCCAGTTCCATTTGCCTGCATCTGGCTCGTACACCTCTAAGCTTTTCCTAACCATGTACTTTTCAGATGTTCTTTATGTATCTGCCTCATCCACTTCTTCTGGCAGCTCGTTCCATATACCCACCATACACTGGATGAAAAATATTGCTCCTATGATTACTTTTAAATCTCCCTCCTCTCACTTTAAACCTGTGCCCTCTAGTACTTGATTCCTAGACTCTGGGGAAAAAATTGCGCGCATTTACTCTGTCTTTGCCTCTTATGATTTTATACACCACTGTAAGATCACCCCTCATTCTCCTAGGTTCCAGTGAATAAAGTCCAAACCGGCCCAACCTCTCTCCATAACTCAGTCCCTTGAGTCCCAGCAACATCCTCTTAAACCTCGGCAATTTTTCCAGCTTAATAGCATCTTTCCTGTAACAGTGACCTTAACGGAATTCAATACTCCAACTGAGACCTCAGCAACGTCTTGTACAACGGCAACATAACTACAGAACTCCGATACTCAGTGCCGTGACGAATGAAGGCCAGCATGCCAAACACCTCCTTCACCACCGTCTACTTGTGTCACCACTCTCAGGGAACCAAGTACCTGTATCCCTACGTTCACTCTTCTACAACACTCCCCAGGGCCATATCGTTCACTGGAACCATTTGTCCATACAAAATTCAACACTTTGCTCTCATCCCGATTAAACTCCAACATGATCTTCTTCAACACTGGCTGCACATCCCTGGGTCAGACCACACCGGAACAATGTGAACAGTTTCATTATCCATATTCCTGGGTCACACTACACCAAGATCACTGTGCACAGTTCCATTATCCGTATCCCTGGGTCAGACCCACACCGGGAGCACCGTGCACAGTTCCAGTCTCCGTATCCCTGGGTCAGACCCACACCGGGAGCACCGTGCACAGCTCCAGTCTCCGTATCCCTGGGTCAGACCCACACTGGGAACATCATGCACAGTTCCAGTCTCCGTATCCCTGGGTCAGACCACACCGGGAGCACCGTGCACAGTTCCAGTCTCCATATCCCTGGGTCAGACCCACACCGGGAGCACCGTGCAGTTCCAGTCTCCGTATCCCTGGGTCAGACCCACACTGGGAGCACCGTGCACAGTTCCAGTCTCCGTATCCCTGGGTCAGACCAAACGGTGGACTGGTCTCCAAAACGCTTGCCACCACAGGTCGGGTGGTTCCCATTTCCTACTCACCTTCTCTCTGCTTTTCCGGGATTTGAGGTGTAGTGGTTTCAGTCGGCCTTGTTCATCGACGTCTGCCAAGTCGTCTGGTTAGGGAGAACAAAGACCAAGATTACAATTGACAACAACAGCAGTAACCCAAGCCGATCCCCTAACCTGCACCCCATCCTCCCGAATAGGAACCCCACCTCCTCCATCATCCCACACCCCCTCCCTGACCAAGAATATCTCTGCTGAGCAACCTCAGACCAAACCCCTCTCCTCTATCCCACCTCCAAACGAGGACAGACCTGCCAAACCAACCGCCCTCCACTCCCTCCCTCTCCTCAATCCCACCCTCCTGCAGTCTTGCCAACTGCAGACCAGCATCTCAGTTTCACACTGCAACCACACAACCCCTTGCTAAACCAGTGCAATTCCCACCCCTCCACCAAAACACCCCAAATGTGGACAGTCTTGCTCGCCAAACACAGCCATCTTAGCCCACCCAATTTTCCCCTACTTCCTCATCCCCATGCCTACTCTCCACCCCCTCCACTCCTCCCACCTGTGCTAACTCCAAAACCCTGTCCCTCCCCTCCTCCCCTCAAAACCGTTAATGTCCCTACACTCGTCCCATTTTTCCTTCTTCTACCTCCTCTTTCCATGTCTCTCCCCTGCTCCCCTCCAAACCACACTCCACCACCTTTCTTTCTCCCTTTCTCTTCCCCTCCCCACCCCGCACTGTGATCTCACCTATTGTACACCACCCCCCCCCCGCACCCATTGCTGACCCTTGCCTGCACCGTGCTTGCCATCCTCATCAGAGGCAGACAGGTCGGACTCCTCAAACAGGGCGTAGTAAGACCACTGCCGGGCCGAGCGGCGGATGGACTTGCGCTGCAGCTGCGCCTCGGGGGTGAGGGCAGTCTCTGAGCCGGTGGGGGGAGGGAGCTGACCGCGGCGGGGTGCCTCCTCCTCCCCTGCCGGCACCTCCACTGCGTACTCGGAGGGAGCGTAGCCTCGCGAGTCTGGAAGCCACTCCTCATCATCCTTTCCCATCACCGGGCGGGTGTCCACGACCGGCAGCAGGGCGGAACGATTCCGCTTACGCACTACGTGGGCCGAGGGGGAGGGGCCAGACGGCAAGCAGTGGGGTTTGAAGGTGACCAGAGGGGAGAAGTGGAAGGGGTTTGGGGTGTGAATGGGTGGAGTGGGAGGTAATGAAGAGGAAGGAGAGGTGGCAGGGTGTAGAGTTGAGGAGGGGGAGAAGGGAGGGGGATAGGGGGAGTGAGTGGAAGAGGGGATCAGGGGAGCGATGGTGCAAGGGGAAGGAGGGGGAGAGTGTAGACGTGATATGAGGGGAGGGGAGACAGAGCAGTGAAGGGGTGCAGGTGTGGGGAGGTAGAGGGAGGGGAAGGAAAATAAAATGCACATATTAGATTACGCAAATAGAACATGCCCCCCCCCCCCAGCCCTTTATCCATCTTAGCAACCTCCAGGCTGAGGACATAGAAGGGTACAGCACAGAGACAGCCAGTCTCCATATCCTATTACAAAGTTAATGATAGCTAGTTACAGAGTCATACGACACAGAAAAGCCCTTAACCCCAACTCATCCTTTTGTCCCCTGATCCAGTCCCTTTGCACTTACACTGCCACATCCTCAATGGCTCAGTTTCCCCTTCCGACCTTGTTCATATGTCCCGTGGATGTAGGGACCCTCTCTACCTCCACACAGAACAGTACAGCACAAGAACACAATGTTGCGCTGAAACAATTACATTTGTAATCATTATGCCTACACAATGTCCATATCCTTACATTTTCCTCACATTCATGTGCCTATTTAAAAGTCCTAATGTATTTGCCTCTAACACCATCTCAGCCAGTGCACTCAAGGCATTCACCGCTCTGAGTAAAACAATTACCTCAGATCCCCTTTGAAATAACCACTCTCACTTTAAATGCCTGCCCTCTGGTATTAGACATTATAAACCTGGGAAAAAGATCCTCCCGTCTACTCTACCTTTGCCTCTCATAATCTTATAAAATCTCCCCTCAGTCTCCGCCACTCCAGAGAAAACAACCCAAGGTCGCCCACCATCACATACTCTAATCCCTACACCATCTTGGTAAAACTCTTTTGCACCCTTCCTTCCTATAATGGGGCGACCACAACTGTAAGCAATACTACAGATGTGGCCTAACTAGAAATCCCCAAAGCTGCAACATAACTCTCTGACTTTTGAATCCAATGCCTCAACTAATAAAGGCAAGCATGCCCTAACGCCTTTGTAACCACCCCATCAACCAGTGTAGCCACTTTCGGGGAGTTATGAATTTGAACTCCGAGATCCTTCTGCTCATCAACACTGTTAAGGATCTTGTAGGTCCGTTTACCCTTGACCTTAAAAGGTGCAACACTCCACTCTTGGCCAGGTTAAATTCCATCTGCCATGTCTCCAGCCATGTCTGTACTTGAGTTTAGGAGGGCTTGAAGAAGTCTCTTCTTTTGGAGTCAAGAGTTGTATAGCCCACGCATTCTATAACCCAGCAAGCTAGTCCCATGAGCCGCATTTGGCACATAACCTTCTAAAACTCTTCTATCCACATACTTATACAGGTGGCTTTTAAACATCAAATCACTATTACTGGCAGCTTGTTCTAAATACACACTGCCCTCTGCATGAAGAAGCTACCTCACATAGTCTGTAATTGTATGTTTCCCTGCTATCAAGATGATACAAGATGTGTGTGGTGTGCGACTGTTGGTTCTGTGTTTTGAACCTTGACCCCAGGGGAATGCTGTTATGTTTGGCTGTATTCATGTGCATGGTTGAATGACAATTAAACTTGAACCCCATGTACCTTTTAAATCTCACCTCTGAACTTTCACTTGATCTCTGTTGTTGTTAGCCCTAGGGAAAAGACTCATTGCCCTCATCCTGTCTATTCCCCTCATGATCTTATACACCTCTATCAGGTCACCCCTCAATCTCCCAGATTGCAGAGAAAGCAAATAAAGTCCTAGTCAATGTAACTCCTTTCTGCACTCTAATTTCGAAACACCTTTCCTAAAACAGGGCGACTAAAATAGTACAGATTATTTTGCAAAAAGCCTGGCCTGCTGCGTTCACCAGCAACTTTGATGTGTGTTGCACAGATTATTTTGCTCCAGGTTGTTTTTTTTTTAAAGAATGTTATGTGTGCCTGTGATGCTGGTGCAAGTAAGTTAGATTATTATTGTCACATATACAGAGAAGAACCTTGTTTCAGTTGATCACGTCAGTGCACTGAAGTAGTACAAGGTAAAAGTAATAACAGAATGCAGAATAAAGCGTTAGTCACAAAAAGTGGAGTGCAGGTAGACGATAAGATGCAAAGGAAACAATGAGGTAGACTTGTGAGGTCAAATCTGATAAGTGTGACAGAATTTGTCCGTCAGCCTGATGGTACATGATTTCAGTCTCTTGTACATCTTGCCCGACGGGAGAGAGAGAGAAGAGTGATTGTCCGGAGTGCGCGGGCTCTTTTATTATGTTGGCTGCTTTACTAAGGCGGCAGAAAGCGTAGGCAGAACCGTGCGGGGGAGGCTGGTGACTGTGTCGCGTATAATTTGTGTTTCTTATGCCTCTGATGCTTTGCGTGTCTGTTTTTCATTGCACCAGTGCACACATGGACTTGTTCATCTGACAATGAACTCGACGGCTTCACTCCTTCTACCTGAACTTAGTGCTTATCCCTCATTCCCTGCACTGCCTCAAGGGCTCAGTCCTTTCCCCAGGGTCACACAATCAACAACTAGAGGGCAGAGATTAAACGGGAGAGGGGAGCGATTGTATAGGGACAGGGAATCAAGGTCTAGTGGGCAGAGGTTTTAAGGGGAGAGATTTAAAAGAACAGAAAAGCAACTTCTTCACCCAGGTGATCTGTATACTGTCTTTACTTCTTACTTAATGACAGAACACAGTAACAGGCTCTTCTGGCTCAATAAGCCCACATCGCCAAGTTACACCCATAAAACAAGTTAACCTATCAACACTAAGCCCACGCGGTCACAGGGAAAACATGCAGACAGTGGTGGAATTGAACCTGAGCGTGGTGTGGTAAAGTGTTAAGGTAATAACTGCTAACCACACTACAGAACAAGGCAGGTACATTCATCTTTGAAAGGCATTTGGACAGGTACATAGATAGGAAATGTTTAGATGGAGACAGGTCAAAGGCGGGCAGGTGTGACAGGTATAGATGGGAACCTTGGTCAGCAGGGACCAATGGATCCAAAGGGCCTGTTTCAACACCGTGTGACTCTCTTTTTCTATAGCCTTTGGGTACTCTGAAAATCTGATCCTTGCTAGTGACTGTAACGGGAACATTTGCATGATGAGCAAACTTTTCATATGAGTTCTCTCTGTTTCAGCTGATCTTCCCTGAAGCGGGAACAGCAAGTTGAAATACACAGCCCCATCTGCCCATTTCAATTGCCCCCAACAAGCCCTTCCTGGGCTTGTCTGTGGAACTGTCTTTCCAAACCACAACCCTCTCTTTCCTCTGTTCTACTGAAAAGACCATCTATGGGATAATCTTTCCCAACACTGCACACCCTGCAGTACATTTCAGATGTTGAACAGAGGCACCTAATAACAGCACAGTGCTAATGTAGACTCTGTCTTGAGGACACAAAACCTGTGTCAGCTCAGAGCACTCTCAAGCATTCAGCGTGATGGGACGGTGTGAAGAAAGCTTCTGTGTGTCTGACCCCAGAAGTGCATGATGGGATGGTGTAGAGGGAGCTTCCATCTGTGTCTGACCCCAGGAATGTGCGAAGGAACAGTGCAGAGGGAGCTTCACTCCGTGTTTGACCCCAGGAGTATGTGATGGGACAGTGTGGAGGGAGATTCACCATATTTGACCCGTACTTTAACCCATACCATTCGCTAGACGTTCCTGCCTCCGTCGTTCAATCTTGTCACACTTCCGCCACCTGCAACAACATGAGAAAAAAGAATCACAGCCACTCGGTCCATCAGGCTGATGCAAGCCCAATGATAAGACATCCAAAGACTGTTGCTCTCTGGAGCATAGGGTTAGCTCACACTCCAGTGATGGAAATAGCCTGCAGTACCACTACTCAGCAGCAGATGTCAGCTGAGCTCCACTCCTGACCAGCCTGTGCCCAGAGCAGGAGTGAGCTATCTGTACCTTCAGTACAATGTCTCCAACTCGCCCTCGGAGCCTTCCCCCCCAAACACAGTCACTATGACAACACAGGCCAACATACACTCCGTTATGCCGCAGAAGAATATGGTGATAACCGCACACCCCGCGCCCCCCCCATCACCACTTAACGTGAGGCAGGTGGGGGAGTAGATCAAGAGCCAATAAGAAACTCCACAAAATCCTCACACATGGTTCCCATCATCCCACCCTCTTCCCACAGCCCTGCATCAGTCCCAAACTAATCCCACTGCCCATCTGTCCCCACAGCCTAGAATCCATCACATACTAAAGCCTGATTTATACTTCTGCGTTAACTGGACGCCGTAACCTACGCAAGAGGCCTATGCGCGTTGTGAGCATTTATACTTGTGTGTTGGTGTGTCTGCGTCTCTCTGCAATTCGCGCACTCATCTGCCCGCGCAAGGCTTCACGGTCATGGTAGTCTTTCTCCAGGTAAACAAGAAGCGAGCGTCTTTTTTCATAAAAGCACAGGGTCCTCCATAATTTTGGAGGTCTGTAAAGCTTTATGGAAAGCATTGCAGCCAGAGTTCCTTCCCTGTCCTTCAGTCACCCAGTGCGAAGATATTGCAGCATAGGACGACATGCGATGCTACCAAGCAGACCAATCACAGCTGTTGCGTTCTGCGTTGCTGCGACGCACAGGTACATTTTGGGAGAGGTGCGCGTCGCAGCAATGCAGGCTCTCGTGCAGGGTTCTGCGTCGGCTTTGTGGCGACGCATTGACGCAGAAGTATAAATCAGGCTTAATCCCACTGCCCATCCGTCCCCAAAGCCCAGTATCCGTCACATACTAATCTCACTGCCCATATCTCCCCACGGCCCTGTAACAGTCCCAAACTAACCCCACTGCCCATATCTCCCCACAGCCGTCAGTCCCAAACGAATCCCACTGCCCATATCTCTCCCCACAGCCCTGTAACAGTCCCAAACTAATCCCACTGCCCATATCTCCCCACAGCCATCAGTCCCAACCTAATCCCACTGCCCATATCTTCCCACAGCCCTGTATCAGTCCCAAACTAATCCCACTGCCCATATCTCCCCACAGCCATCAGTCCCAAACTAATCCCACTCCTGCTCTATTGCCAAACCTATATCAGTCCCAAACTAATCCCACTGCCCACCTCTCTCCCCACAGTCCTGTAACAGTCCCAAACTGATCCTACTGCCCATATCTCCCCACAGCAGTCAGTCCCAAACTGATCCCACTCCTGCTCTATCGCCATAACCCATTACAGTCCCAAACTAATCCCACTGCCCTACTCCCTCCCAACAGCCATGCCAGTCCCCACACTAACACCCTGTCCAGCTCTCTCCCCACACTAATACACTGCCCTCTTCTGTCCCCTCAGCCATGTCAGTCCCCAAACTAATCCCACTGCCCCATCCTTGCCGTACAACATGTTGGCAAGTGGTAGAATCTAGTGGGAGGAGCAATATGGGATTGGTGCAAATGTGCTGGCACGTACTCAAATAGCCCAAGAGCCTGTGGTCTTGCTGTAAAATAAATATCTGGGTAGACTGGGTCGTGGGGGTTGCCCCAGGTTATGTTGGTGGGTGAGTGGGAGCACCAGAAGGGAAGGACTTCATGAAGTTAAGGAGTTAAAAGAAGAGATGTGAGCAGTCTTCTCTTCAGCTACCAGCTGCAGCCTCCGCTGTCTGGCTGGATCCCACAGAGATCACTGAAAGGCCGATTTTGGTGCCGCTGAGTAAGGGGCAAGGGAGGGGAAGGGAAGTACTCGTGCACAGTTCTGGGACCCCTCCCCAGACAGTGGACAGGTGAGAAGGAACAATGTGGAATGAGGGGTAAGTAGACAGAGTAAGGGAGAAAGGGATTCACTCACATGCAGCACTGTTTCTTGGTGCCGATGGAGGAGTGGGAAGGATGGGGAGTGAAAGGAAGGGTGAAGGGTGGGAGAAGGAATAACAGGGAGAGCAGGAGCTAAGGGAAGGGAGGTGGTACTCACACGCAGCACTGTTTCTTGGTGTTACGGCCCCCGAACTTGGGCTTGTCCAGGCAGTTAACACACTTGCCACAGTCGGCCAGGTTTCGGCAGCCCTTGCAGCTACCACACCGGTTTCCCCTCCGCTTGGGCTGCCCCATGACTGGGAGGGGCTTGCTGCACTCCATACCCGGTTGCGGTGTCAGATCCGACCCTGCCTCAGCCCCCGGCGCAGACCCCTCTGCCATCACCCCGTCACCCAGCTCCAGCGGCTTCAACTTCAGCACCTGCACAGAAGTTGCAGGGACAGGGGCAGGGGCAGGGCTCTCCGGTCCAGAGGATGAGGAGTCCACTGTGGTGGAGCACGGGTGGCAGCCAAAGAGTGGGAAAGAGAGGAAAGAGATTCAAGAGTGATTGAGAAAGGGGGTGAGAGAGAGATGCACATAGCGAGGGGGCCAGAGAGACGCACAAAGCGAGGGAGCCAGAGAGACGCACAAAGCGAGGGAGTGAGAGAGATGCACAAAGCGAGGGAGCGGGAGAGATGCACAAAGCGAGGGAGCGAGAGAGAGATGCACAAAGCGAGGGAGCGAGAGAGAGAGATGCACAAAGCGAGGGAGCGGGAGAGAGATGCACAAAGCCAGGGAGCGAGAGAGATGCACAAAGCCAGGGAGTGAGAGAGAGATGCACAAAGCCAGGGAGCGAGAGAGATGCACAAAGCGAGGGAGCGGGAGAGAGATGCACAAAGCCAGGGAGCGAGAGAGATGCACAAAGCCAGGGAGCGAGAGAGAGATGCACAAAGCCAGGGAGCGAGACAGAGATGCACAAAGCAAGGGAGCGAGAGAGATGCACAAAGCGAGGGTGCGAGACAAATGCACAAAGCGAGAGAGCAAAGAAGTGTGATACACATGCAAATAGAGAGGAGTTGGGGAAGGTAGAGTAGGAGAAGAAAACAAAATGGAGAGATAAAAATCACAGGTTAGACCAGGATACACAGATATGACACCCAAACCCATCATCAGCTACCGGTCAAATATGAGCCAGCAGTGCAAGATCATCCACACCCTCCCTTTCAACACTGCATTGTAATCCAGAGTACGAATCGAGGCTGTTCTCCCCTCTCCAGAAGCAAGTTCAGGTTCAGCAGCATGCAATGCACATTCAGCCCTGTTATTGTGGGGTGGGTCTGACCCAGGGATAAAGAGACTGGAACTGTGCAAGGCGTTCCCATGGGGCCTGACCCAGGGATACGGAGATTGGACTCGTGCGTGCTGTGGCCAATGACCCCTCCACTCCACACCGACACTCACCGTCCATCAGTCCCGTCATGATGCCGTCCCTCTCATGCATGGGAAGTGCACTGAGCCTGGGAACATCGGCAGACACTATGGCCCTGGGCTTGCCCAGGACCACAGCTGCCCTCCGACACACATGCTTAATCCGAGGACCCTGGAGGGGCAGCCGAGCCTACAGGTTGGGGGTGGAGGGAGGGGGGAGGGGAAGAGAGAGAGAGCAGCAGTTAACAGTAGACAGCGTCTGAGAGGTAGGAGAGCAACAAGAACATGTCCCAGCACCCACCGCACGCAGCTGTCTATGCAGTCCATCTGAGATGAGCATGTGCTCATGTTTACACAAACACTTCCCGCCAGGACCTGCATCTCCACAAGCTCCCTGCAAATGTTACAAGTAATCACAAAGAAAGCTTCCTTGGTGTTTAGCAAGCACATCCCTATGAACACTCTGCACTTCCATGTACTCCACATCCGCCACATTCTGTATACAGGTCAGGAGTGTGACGAGACACTCCCCAACTGCTGGAGCACAGCTCCAACAATACTTGAGAATCTTCACACTATGCAGGATACTGCGGCCCGCTCGATCGGCTCCCCATAAACGACTGTTCATCACTCCACCACCGACCAGCATCCCATCCTCGACCGTTCACTCACTCCAGCACCGATCGACTCCCCATCCTCGACCGTTCACTCACTCCAACACTGATCGACTCCCCATCCTCGACCGTTCACTCACTCCAACACCGATCGACTCCCCATCCTCAACCGTTCACTCACTCCACCACCGATCGACTCCCCATCCTCGACCGTTCACTACTCCTCCACCGATCGACTCCCCATCCTCGACCGTTCACTCACTCCAACACCGATCGACTCCCCATCCTCGACCGTTCACTCACTCCAACACCGATCGACTCCCCATCCTCGACCGTTCACTCACTCCAACACCGATCGACTCCCCATCCTCGACCGTTCACTCACTCCAACACCGATCGGGTCCCCATCCTCGACCGTTCACTCACTCCAACACCGATCGACTCCCCATCCTCGACCGTTCACTCACTCCAACACCGATCGACTCCCCATCCTCGACCGTTCACTCACTCCAACACCGATCGACTCCCCATCCTCGACCGTTCACTCACTCCAACACCGATCGACTCCCCATCCTCGACCGTTCACTCACTCCAACACCGATCGACTCCCCATCCTCGACCGTTCACTCACTCCAACACCGATCGGGTCCCCATCCTCGACCGTTCACTCACTCCAACACTGATCGGGTCCCCATCCTCGACCGTTCACTCACTCCAACACCGATCGACTCCCCATCCTCGACCGTTCACTCACTCCAACACCGATCGACTCCCCATCCTCGACCGTTCACTCACTCCACCACCGTTCAGCCCCTCATCCTTCATTGCTCACTCTGATCGGCCCCTCATCCACGACCATTCACTCATTCCCCCAGCGACGTAGAAGTCACAGTTTGTACTGTTTATGTGACGCACTGCAGAAACTCACCAAGACTCCTTAGACGCCACTTTACAAACTCACCTCCTCTACTGGCTGGCAGGACGAGAGCAGCAAGAGCAGGGGGAACATCACCCCCGACGCCACCCCCCCCACTGGAAGTTGCCCTTGAAGCCACACGCAGCAAAATATAATCACCATTTCTTCACTGTTGCTGGTTCAGAATCCCTGGAAGCCTCTCCCTAATGAGAGCCACGGCTCAGGGATGGCAGTGGTTTGAGAAGGCAGCTCATTACCACCTTCTCACGGACAACTAGGGATTGCTGGCTCAGCCTGTGCCCTAGAATGATCAATTAATGTTAACACTAACGCCACCCAAATGGAACTGCTCTCGCCAGCCGCCCTCACCTCTGTCTCCACTCTGGGTCGCTTCCCTTCCAGAGGGGGCGATTCTGAGCCCAGCTTACGCTTCAACGCCTCTTCATCGTCGCTCTCCGTCTCCGATCTGTGGGGCTGCAGGAGTCCATCAGGGGAATGGTTCACCTCACCATCTGTCTGAATAGCAAGCTGCTAGAGAGAAGGGGAGGGGGAGTGGAACAGGTATCAGGGAGGGGTGGGGTTCAGGCAGGTGCAGAGGACAAGGGGAGTTCCAGTGGGGAGGAGTGGATGGGGGTTCAGAAGGATAGGCACCAGGGAGGGGAAGGGGGGTCAAGGAGGTGGAGGAGACGCAGGGGGAAAGGGGTGTCGCAAAGGAGGTGGGGGGGTTTTCAGCGAGGTGGAGGAGGGTAGTTTGTGGAGTGGGGTGAAGTGGAAAAGAGGACACCAGGAACATTATTGTGCAATGGGAACTTCAGAAGATTAATGAGTCCAATTGCCTTCAGTATAAGTGCAGCTGTGTTGTGGAGGTTAAATTCCACCTGCAGTTCCAATGGACCTGAAGGAAATGACCCGACATCTGAGCAGAACTGATAGAATACACTGGTGAGCTGAGGACAGGAGCTCAGCCCATGGCACTGAGACAGAGGTGCTGGGTGACATTCTACCCCAGGACATGGCCAGAAGAAGGGAGGGATGCCCGGCTCTATACCCATTTACCCTAATCGGGACTGTATCCTTCTAAAATTTGCCTTTTGAGGTGTCAATTTAAACGTGCCTGGTTCCAGCACCTCCACTGGCAGACCATTCAAGACACAACCCCTCCCTCTGTAAAAGTAAACCAATCCCTTTCCCCATTCCAGTTCCCTTCTCACCCCTTTTCGAAGGGAAAAGTGCACAGTAAAGATAATGGTACATATATGTCACCACAAACTACTCTAAAATTCATTTTCCTACAGGCATTCAGAACAAAGAAATACAATAGAATCAATGGAAAACTACACATAAAGACTGACAAACAACCAATGTGCAGAAGACAATCTTACAAATACAACAATAAATAAGTCAATATAAAATACTGTGAACACAAGTTGTAGAGTCCTTGAAAGTGAATCTTAGGTCATAGAATTAGTTCAGAGCTGAGGTGAGTGAAGCTATCCACAATAGTTCAGAAGCCAGATGGTTGTAGGATAACAGCTGTTCTTGAACCCGGTCTTCTCCTCACCTACCCATCACCCCTCTTCTTCCCTTTCTTCCATGGTCCACTGTCCTCTCCTAGCAGATTCCTTCTTCTTCAGCCCTTTACCTCTTTACCTATCACCTCCTTGACTCTCACACTGCCTCCCTCCCCCACCCACCTTCCCCCTCACCTGGTCTCACCTATCACCTGCTAGGCTGCTGCCCTCCCCTTCTCTCTACCTTCATATTCTGGCTTCTTCCCCTTCATTTCTAGTCCTGATGAAGGATCTCAGCCCAACATGTCGACTGTCTAGTCCCCTCCATAGATGCTGCCTGACCTGCTGAGTTCCTCCAGCATGCTGAGTGTGCTACTCCTCAAATCCACTTTAAACCTCCTTCCCCCTCATCTCCACCCCATGCCCTCTTTGACTGTGATAGCCCTACCATAGGGAAAAAGATTCCCTCTGCCCTATCCATGAGTGTTATAACTATATACTTTTCTATCAGGTCACCTCTCAGCCGCCTTCAGCCCTGGGAAAACAAACCTAGCCTGACCAATCTCTCATTAGAACTGAAATCCTCCAGTCCAGGCAGTGTGCTAGTGAATCTCCTCTGAATTATTTCCAACAGAAGCACATCCTTACTGGGTGGCAAGTTAACATAGTATTTAGCTTTACAGTCTCAGCGACCCAGGATTAATTCTCGCTGCTGTCTGTAAGAAGTTTGCACGTTCTCCCAGTGACTGTGTGAGTTTCCTCCGGGTGCTCCGGTTTCCTCACACAGTCCAAAGACACACTGGTTAATTGTCCCGTGTTTAGGCTAAGGTTAAATCTGGGGTTGCTAGGCAACATGGCTCAAATCTGCACAGTACATCAATAAATAGGTAAATAAAGATGCCCACGATCTGAACCATGCCATCTTCTCGCAGCTCCTATTCAGCAGGAGGTACAGAAGCCTGAACTCCCACATCACCAGGTTCAGGAACAGTGACTTTCCTTCAACCATTCAGTTCTTCAACAAACATAATCACTACCTTAGTATTGCAACACTATGACCACTTCCATTACAATGGAGTTTTGCTTTCTCCAATTTAATTGAATTATCTTTTTAAAAAATTGAGCATAACATATAATTCATGGCTTTCATGTGAATGCTGCTTATCTGACGCTATGTTGGAGTGATGCTGCTGCAAGCTTGATTTTTTATTGTACCTGTGCACACATGAACTTGTATTTCACAGTGTGGCCATCAAAATACATAGAGTACTGGGACATCATTCAGATATTTATCCAGTTCCCTTCTGCAGGCTAGAATTGAATCTACCCCCACCTCTCCAACTTGGTTCAGAACCCAACCACTTACTGGATACTGGAAGTTTCCCCTTGCACTGATCATTCCCCTGCCAATGTCAACAGTTTTCTCTTCAACTACCTGCTTCCTGACTGTAAACACGTCCACCACACTGCTCTCTGTTCTAAGGGAGCGCCACCTTGGTTTTGATCGAGCCCCTGCATAGAGAAACAGGCCCTTTGGCCCATCAAGCCTCTGTTGGACCATTTGCACCGATCCTGTTCCCTAGTACTCAAATCTATGTACCTCAGCCATGCAAGTGTCTCTCCCTGTAGACCACAATTACTCGGTTCGACAGAACTCCCCAGGGCCCTGATGTCCTCAAAATATTCATCTTGCCAAAGTGTAACACCCCACACTCATCCAAATTAAACTACACTTACCCTTCAGCTGATCAAGATCCTCCTGTGAATACTGATAACCGTCTAACAGAACATAGACATGGAGCTCGGAGTGAGGTTAGATTGGCTCAACCTCACTTTCATTTATTGGAAGGGAGATTGATTTCACAAGATGGCATATCATATAGCTCAGAAATAGGTCATTCTGCCCAGTAAGCCCCTGCTGAACCCCCTACACAGGTTCTATTCCACATACTCGGTTCATACCCTTCCCTGTGCCTTGGCTATTCAAGTGCCAGTCCAGATAATTTGTTGGTGTGGTGAGAACCTCTGTCTCCCCCATCCCCTCAAGTACTGTGTTTCAGATTCCAAACCCCTCTCTGGGGGAAAATATTCCCTGTCTAAACCTCTACGTTTAGGCACTTCCACAATGGGCAAGAAGTTTCCAATGATCAACCCTGTTTCTTCCATGCTTCCCCCCCATCAATCCTCTCCACTCCAAGGAGAACAGACCCAGCCTGTCCCATCTATCTTCCTTTACCAGAATGCTTCATCCCAAGCAACCTCCTCTCCATTGCAGTCACCTCCTTGTCACAGTGTGGTGACCAGAACTGCATGCAGTACCTAGCTGTGTATTATAAACACGGGACAAGTGAACAGGTGTTGCAATGCTCCTCCCACAGCAACCCCTCGCCCTCCTCGGCATCCCACCCCCACCCACAGCGATCTCCCCACTCCTCACCGGCAATCCCCCTCACCTGCTGGGACTTCCATTGCTTCTGCTGGTCGATCTTGATCAGCTGCACTTTGGCCGCTTTCAGCAGGTTGACCATCCTCTCATCCATCGCCGACATGAGGAGGGGCTGGCAGCTGGGGGAGAGGGGCTGCAGGGAGGGGTCTGCCCCACCCTCCTCACCCCCCTCCTCCACCTCTTGCTGATCCTCCTGGCCACCCTCCTCCCGTGTGACGTCTGCAGCCTCCGTCTGTGTCTGGCCATCCCGCAAGACCTCCACATGTTGCTGGGGTAAGGGGGGAGAGTGGGGAGAAGGGGGTCTCTCCACTTCCAGGGACACTGGCTCTCCTTCCTGCTCCTCCTCTGCGTGGGTGAACCCCTCCAGCTCACTCGCTGCTGCCTCTGGAGGTAGTGAGGAAACCACCCGGACACCCATTGTCCCGTCCTCCCCTACTCTTGATTCAGGGTGGGGTGAGGAGGGCCGGGAGCTGCTCACCCTAGGGCCCATACTCCTGGTCCGAACGCCCCGCGGCTTGGCTGGAGCCGTCCCAGGGTCCGGGGAGCAGGGAGGAGGGGACAGGGTGTCCATATCCTGCCCACGGTGGAGGGGGCTGTCTCGAGGATGGAGGGGGGACGATGCAGGAAGCCCAGCAGGAGCAGTGGGCTCTGGGGCCCCCGTCACAGATCTGGTCGGCGAGCTGGAACTGGGAGAATGGGGAGGGGTGGCGTCAGTGGAGGAGGAAGAGGAGGAGGAGGAGGAGGAGAAGGAGGAAGGAGGGGGTGGGATGGTTGCCCTGGGAGGCACCAGCTCTTCGTCCATGAAGCGGCGGGGGGTGCGGATGAGGCGGGAGGAACGGGCACTTACCACCGGCATGATGAACTGCCGGATGTTCTTCAGAAAGCGGGATTTGGCCCGCTTAGGAGTGTGGGGTTCCTGTGATGTGGAGGAGACGGGTGGAGGAGGGGTAGTGGGAAGGGGCGGTGGAGGAGAAGGGGATGGGGCAGGAGAAGGAGCCGACAACCGGGGAGGGGCCGACAGCCGAGAAAGAGCCGTCAGCCGAGAAAGTGTCGATAGCCGTGGACGTCCCCTCCCCCCTCTAGACCGTGGTCCTGGGGGTCTCCCACGGGGCCTCGCCTTAGGGGGTCTCCCTCGCCCCACTCTCCCCACAACCCCTCCTCCCCTTCCCCTGCCCCTACCCCTGCCCCTGCCAGGGCGCAGCCCTCGCCAGGAACCTCTGCCCCGGCCGCCGGCCCCCCCTGGCCGACGGCCCCTGCGGCTGGGCGGAGGTGGTGGATTGCGGGGCCAGCGGCGAGGTCTGCCTACCCCCCGACGTCCAGAAACTGTCTCTGGGCCCCTGCGGGGCAGGCGAGGCTTCCTCACTGTTGGTGGGAGGGGACGAGGGGTAGGGGGAGGAGGAGGGTGGCTGGGCAGGGAGGGTGCGCTAGGCCGCGATGGCAGGGTGGGTATCCGGGTTTCGATGGGTGGGCGGCGATGAGTGTCGGCATTTAACGTTCTGTCTGTGGGGGAAAGAGAAAGAGGGAGGGGGATGTCAGAGACTGTGCATGCGTATTTGTGAGTGTGAGAGAGACCCCAGGGAAGCTGAGGGAGAGTCAGATCAGGAAAGACAGACTCATACCCCAGGTAGGATCTGTGTTTGTGTGTATTTTGTGTGTGTGTGTGTGTGTGTGTGTGTGTGTGTGTGTGCGCGCGCACACGCGCGCACCACCAGCCCCCAGTGGCAGCGACATACAGATAGAGACAGGCAATGGCTTCATCCTGTAACTGTGCAAGTGGGTGCGGGCATGAGCCTATCCCCCAGTGTGTGCACAGTGCGGCATTAATGCTTGGAACAACAATACAACTTCTCAATAACTACCAGGGCTCCCGGCACCTCGCCAAGTGCTCAGTTGTTGCACTGACCCAGCTCCTGATATTCCAAAGCCGCTCTCCATCTACAAGACAGGGGTGTAATGGGACATTCTGCATTTGCCTAAGTCAGTGAGCAAGGAGCTCGACAGTCACCAGTACAGAGCAACCCCCTCCACTGGCACCCTATCCACATCCATTAAACACTCCCTTCCTCCACCAACGGTTCAGTATGAACCACCTACAGAACAAACTGTGGTTACTCACTCGGGCTACTCTGACAGCTCTTGCCCAAAAGGAGGGAGGCGGGGAGGGGGGGGCACTGCGACAGAACAATCCACAGATCCCCTACCTCCACCATCCCCACTTGGAAATCAGTGGGCTGTTCCTTCACCACCGCCGGGTCTAAGCTCTGCTGACGCCCTCCCCTCCCTTGACAGCACAGAAACAGTCCGTTACAACGCACCTCATCCGTCTGTTTATACTAACCCCATATGTCCTCACCCCTTATAATCTATCACCTGCCAAATGCCTTTTGAACACTAATTGTATTCCACTCCACTTCCTCTGCACTCATTCCATACACCTATCACTCTCTAGGGAAAGTAGCTGCCTCTTAGTTCCCCTGTAAGCCTTTCCCTTTTCATCTTAAAGCTGCGCCCTCTCGACTCCCCTAGGCCAGGGAAAAGTCTGTGACAATCCACCTTATCACCATCATGATTTTATAAACCTCTAAAACGTCAGCCCTCAGCCTTCTTCACTACAGGGAAAACAGTCCTAGCCTGTCCAGTCTCTCCTTATAACTCAAGTTCAGGAATCCTTCCTGAACCCTCTTCAACTTAATGACATCCTCCCTATAGCTGGGCGACCAGAACTTCACACAATACTCCAAGTGCGGTCTCAACGTCTTGTACATCTGGAATGTGATGTCTCAACTCTTGTACTCAGTGCCCTGACTGATGAAGGCCAGGGTGCCAAATGCATTCTTCACCACTTTCAGGGAACCATGTACCTAAAACCACCATGTCCTAGCACCCTTTCCAGACCCATCACATCCGTTCAATGGTATATGAGACTTAGTTTCCGCCAATTGAAGGGAACGCTGCGCCAAAGACAGAGACCTTTTGGTATACCCACCCCCCACCCCGCCACTACCCTGAATCAGAGCTTTCATCGCCAGCTCACGCCAGGACCCAAGTAATGTTACAAGATCAAATGCTTACGTTTCTGTGATCGGAGGGCTAGACGCAGGGAGCTGGTCAGAGTCTCATCGTCGGATGTGAAGCCAGCAAAATCTTCACTCTGGAAGGTGAGAGGAGAGAGGAGGGGAGGGGAGGGACAAGGGGTTAAGGGGTGGGGAGGGACAAGGGGATAAGAGGAGGGGAGGAAGAAGAGGCTGATTAGAACTTAACATAAATATTTCCACTTCACTAAGCTCAACTTGCAGCTTTTCTGTTTGACATGCAGACTCCATCAGGACAAACTGGAGAACATGACTAACGAAGTGTTGAGGGTGGAACTGAGAAACAAGGAAGGCATAAGCACATTAATGGAGCTATATTACAGATCACCCAACAGTCCTAGGCATTTAATGGAACATATCTGTAAAGAGATCGTAGACTGCTGCGAAAAACATGAGGTTATTATGGTAGGCGATTTAATTTTTCACGTATTGACTAGGAATTACTGTGAAAGGACTTAATGGCCAACGAGAGAGCAGACGATACTGGATCTGTTATTAAGGAATGAAACAGGGCAAGTGACAGAAGTTTGTGTAGGGTAGTGGTCGCCAACCAGTTGATCGCAATCGACCGGTCAATCTTTGAGACTTTCCCAGTAGATCCCGGAAAAAAAAAGAAAAATGCGCACCAGGCAGAAAAGACCGGAAGCAAAATCCCATAACCCCAGAAACAACCTCTCCCCACAAACAGCTCTCTGCAGCAGGAGCACCGCTACATCACCATTATCCTAATCGGCATCAACCTATTCTTATAATGCTCACATTACAACACTTCTCCCCCTTTAAATTCCAACATTCCCCAAATGTAAAAGAACTGGGAAACAAAAAACAGTGGTGTCATTAGCTTGTGTACCTCTGAAACTTATACTAGTGTCTCAGTAACAGTTTACCAATACAAAACACCTGAAGAACGTGGCAGATTCAACATTCAGTCTAACAAAGGAAATTGTCCATTCAAATATTCAGTCTGTCAGGCGGTTTGCGAGGGCGCTGTGCTGCAACAGATGAAAATTATGAAATCTAAGTACAGGAGCTGTCTTACTAACAGACACCTCACAGACTGTCTCAAACTGGCTGTCAGTAGTTATGAGCCAAGTTTCAGGGAACCAGCAGAAAGTATTCAGCCCCAGTCATCACACTGAGTCAACAGTCAATTTTTATTCCTTTATTTTTTGTGTTGAAATGAAATTAGATAATGAAACATAGAATTAAAGGAGTTGTAATGTGAACATTATAAAAATAAGTAATACCAGTTAAGATAACGGTAACATAGCAACACTCCTGCTACGGAAAGCCGCCTGCAAAGAGAGACTGCTTCCGGGGCTGCGGGACTCCACTTCCGGTCCCTCAAGCGTGTATATAAACAATTTAGTTGGATGTATCAGCAAGGGAGATGAGGCTGAGTACAGGGCTACTGTAGGAAACTTTGTCACATGGTGTGAGCAGAATTATCTGCAACTTAATGTGAAAAAGACTAAGGAGCTGGTGGTAGACCTGAGGAGAGCTAAGGTACCGGTGACCCCTGTTTCCATCCAGGGGGTCAGTGTGGACATGGTGGAGGATTACAAATACCTGGGGATACGAATTGACAATAAACTGGACTGGTAAAAGAACACTGAGGCTGTCTACAAGAAGGGTCAGAGCCGTCTCTATTTCCTGAGGAGACTGAGGTCCTTTAACATCTGCCGGATGATGCTGAGGATGTTCTACGAGTCTGTGGTGGCCAGTGCTATCATGTTTGCTGTTGTGTGCTGGGGCAGCAGGCTGAGGGTAGCAGACACCAACAGAATCAACCAACTTATTCGTAAGGCCAGTGATGTTGTGGGGATGGAACTGGACTCTGACGGTGGTGTCTGAAAGAGGATGCTGTCTAAGTTGCATGCCATCTTGGTCAATGTCTCCCATCCACTACATAATGTACTGGGTGGGCACAGGAGTACGTTCAGCCAGAGACTCATTCCTCCAAGATGCAGCACAGAGTGTCATAGGAAGTCATTCCTGCCTGTGGCCATCAAATTTTACAACTCCTTCCTTGGAGGGTCAGACACCCTGTGCCGATAGGCTGGTCCTGGACTTATTTCATAATTTACTGGCATAATTTACATATTACTATTTAACTATTTATGGTTCTATGACTATTTATTATTTATGGTGCAACTGTAACTAAAACCAATTTCCCCCTGGGATCAATAAAGTATGACTCCTACTCCTACTACTCCTACTTAGTAGGCCGATCTTGCCTTTCGCTAAGGCCGAGGTAGGGGATCTTGCACTTAAAAAGATTGGCGACTACTAGTGTAGGGAAACACTTTGCATCCAGTTACCACAAATGCTATTAGTTTCAAAGTAAATATGCAAAAGGATAGTTCTGGTCCGCAGGTTGAGAATCTAAATTGGAGAGAGACCAATTTTGATGGTATCAGAAATGATCTGGCATGCGTGGATTGGGACAGGCTATTTTCTGGCAAAGGTGTACTTGGCAAGTGGGAGTACTTCAAAAATGAAATTTTGAGAGTACAAAGCTTGTATGTGCCTGTCAAAATAAAAGGTAAAGATAACAAGCGTAGTGAACCTTGATTTTCAAGAGATATTCAGGCTCTGAAAAATGGCAGATATTTATTGCAGACAAGTGCAACTTTGGTAGGACCAACTAGGGTAGATCTTACACAGTGAATGGTAGGGCACTGAGGAGTGCGGTAGAACAAAGTGGCATCACAGGTAGATAAGGTCATTAAAAAGAAGAGCTTTGGCAATTGGCCTTCATAAATCAATGTACTGAGTACAGGATTTGGGATGCAATATTGAAGTTGTAGAAGACATTGGTGAGGCCCAGTATGGATTATTGTGTGCAGTTTTAGTCACCTAACTACAAAAAGAGATTGAAAGAATAAAGAGAAGACTTACAAGGATGTTGTTGAGTATGGACAACTTGAGCTATAAAGCGAGATTGAATAGATTAGGACTGAATTCTTTAGAACACCGATGATTGAGGGGAGATTTGTTGAGGTATATAAATTATGAAAGGTATAGATAGCGTAAATGCAAGCAAGTCTTTTCCACTGAGGTGTTGGGTTGAGGGTGAAAGTGAGAAGATCAAGGGGAACATGAAGGGAAACTTCTTCACTCAGAGGGTTGTGAGAATGTAGAATGAACTGCCAGCACAAGTGATGCATGTAAGTTTGAATTCAACATTTAGGAGAGGTTTGGATAGTGTGGGTATGGAGGGCTATGGTCCCAGTGCAGGTCGATGGGTGGTTATGGCATGGACTAGATGGACTGAAGGGCCTGTTTTTGTGCTGTTCTTCTCGATGACTCTATGACCAATTAAACTACACGGTATGTCTTGGCCTGTGGGAGGAAAAACCCACACATTCCACAATGAGACTCCTTATAAAAAAAACGGTGCTAGAATTGAACTCCAAAACACCTTGAGTCATAATAGTGTCGCACTAATGGCTACACTACTGGTACACCCAGAAAAAGGCTGTATGCATTCACTCTAGCTCTGCACTTCATGATGATACACACCTCTTCAAGGTTACCCCTCAATCTCCTGTGTTCCAAGGAATAAAGTCCTAGTGCACCCTTCTCTCTCTGTAACTCAGAGCCTCAAGTCCTGGCAGTACCTTCATAAATCTCTCCCCTTTATCTGGTTTATCAGGTCTTTCCTCTTGGTACTGCACACAGCATCCTAGTCTAACCAGCATCTTCAGATTGGCTGCTGGGGACTGGTGGTGCTCCACAAGAGTCAGTGTTGAGACCACTTCTTTTCATATTATACACATCAATGATTTGGATGATAGAACTGCTGGCCAGCTGGCATGATTCCACAGGTTCACCATCTTCTGGCGAAAGAAATTTGTCCTCATCTCTGTTCTGAAGGGGCATCTTTGTATTTTGAGGCTGTGCCCTTTGGTCCTAGACTCTTCCACTATTGGAAACATTCTCTCCACATCCACTTTATCTAGGCCTTTCACTATTCAATAGGTTTCAATGAGATTCCTCCCTTGTTCTTCTGAACTCCAGTGAGTACAGTGTTCTCCCCTTTCTCCCCTTTATTATTTAACATTTACTCAGAGGTCATCTTCAGGGTGCTGAACGATGAAGCTGGTGTCCAAATTGGTGAAGTGACGGTGAACAACTTGAGGTATGCAAATGATTCAATGTTGTTAGCCGAGACTGAGGACGAGTTACTCAGAATAGTAGATAAGATAAATGCTGAAGGAGAACGATTTGGAATGAAAATAAGTGTTGCAAAGACGAAGATGATGGTAGTATCACGAAAGAAAGAAGTCCCCAAATCAGTATCAAAATTAACGGCGTAGGCATAGAGCAAGTCAAGAAGCTTGTGTACTTGGGACAGATAGTCAAAGCGGATGGGAAATGTGATACAGAAATTATACGAAGAACTAAGATTGCAAGATCAACATTCTGGAGACTGAGTGACGTGCTGTGTGGCAAGAGGTTGGACTTTGGACTGCGTTGTAGAATTTGGAAATGCTACATCTGGAGCAGTCTGTTGTATGGAGTCGAGTCGTGGACCTTATGCCAAGGAAACACAACGACCACTGGAGGCATTTGAAATGTGGTGTTTAAGAAGAATGCAGGAAATTAGATGGGTGATGAAGGTCAGTAAAATGGAAGAGTTGAAGAGAGCGAGGAGAGAAAAGGAGTTGCTGAAGAATGTGCAGAAAAGGAAACTGGAATATGCCGGGCACTTGTTAAGAGGTGGTGGACTGCAGAAATTGTTATTGGAAGGAATGATAGAATGAAAGAGGGAAAGAGGAAGACAGCGAACCACTTGGTACGATAATGTGAGGCAATGGACTGGGTTGAGTTATGTTGAGGCCAGAAAAAGAGCGCAAGATCGAGGAAGATGGAGGTGCATAGCCGCCAACCCCAGCTTCGGGATGGCACCCACTGACTGACTGACTGACAGTGTTCTCATATGTTATACCTTTCATTCCTGAATCATTCTCATGAACCTCCTCTGGACCATCTCCAATCCCAGCATATCCTTTCTTAGATAAGGTGTCCAAGTCTGATGAATGCCCTAGGAAGCATTACATCCTTGTTTTTATATTCTAGTCGCCTTGAAATGAATACTAACATTGTGTTTGCCTTTCTCACCACATACTCAACCTACAAGTTAACCTTTATGAGGACAAAAATCCCCAAGTCCTTTTGAACCTTTCTTAAAGGTTCAAAGGTTCATTTTATTATCAAAGTATGTATGCACAATACAACTCTAAGATTTGTCTTCTCCAGATGGCCATAAAATACAGAAAACCGTAGTAGTTGAAAGAAAGATATCTATCCCACCCCCATGCACGAAAAGAAAGCGACACAAAAACTTGCAAACCCCACCTCCCCCCACTCCCTTGCACAAAAACCAACAGATCACCCAAACCCCCAGCCTGCCAGTCGGCAACAAGAAAGTTGTTATATTTACAGTGGAGTTTGATCAGTTCTTGATTAATAAAAGTGTCAACGACTACAAGGAGGTGGCAGGAGAATGAAATGGCGGCGCAGACAATGGGCTGAATGGTCTAATTCTGCCCCTAAACCCTATGGTCTAATCCTGTACAGCTGTAACATGACGTCATAGCTCTCTATACGCAGTGCACTGACTGATGTACGCCAGAATGCCAAATACCTTCTTCACCACCCTGTCTACCTACAATGACAATTTCAGGGTAGTATGTACCTGTAACTCGTAGGACCTCTGCCCATAACACTCCTGGGGGACCTGCCGTTTTGCTGTACATCCTGCCTTGGTTTGCCATTCTTTGGCCCATTTTTCAAGCTGATCAAGTTGCCCCCCATAATTTACGGCAGCCTCCATCACTTTCTATGATACCGTCTTTTACAGAATAATCTACAAATTTACCAATCAGCTCATCACATCACAAAAACAACAGCCTCCCTTCAATGGATTATATCTACATTTTCCACTGCCTTGGAAAAGCAGCCAGCATAATCAAATGTATGTATTCTGCATAATTCCAGACTAATCTTCCGGAATTTTTTGAGGATGTAACTATGAAAATGGACAAGGGAGAGCCAGTGGATGTAGTGTACCTAGACTTTCAGAAAGCCTTTGATAAAGTCCCACATAGGGGATTAGTGGGCAAAATTAGGGCACATGGTATTGAGGGCAGAGTATGGACATGGATTGAAAATTGGCTGGCTGACAGGAAACAAAGAGTAGCGATTAACGGGTCCCTTTCGGAATGGCAGGCGGTGACCAGTGGGGTACCGCAGGGTTCAGTGCTAGGACCGCAGCTGTTTACAATATATATTAATGATTTAGATGAGGGATAAGAAGTAACATTAGCAAATTTGCAGATGACACAAAGCTGGGTGGCAGTGTGAAATGTGAGGAGGATGTTATGAGAATGCAGGGTGACTTGGACAGGCTGGGTGAGTGGGTGGATGCACAGCAGATGCAGTTTAATGTGGATATATGTGAGGTTATCCACTTTGGTGATAAGAACAGGAAGGCAGATTATTATCAAGTTAGGAAAAGGGGAAGTACAACTAGATCTAGGTGTTCTTGTACATCAGTCACTGAAAGGAAGCATGCAAGTACAGCAGGCAGTGAAGAAAGCTAATGACCTGCAGGCCTTCATAACAAGGGGAATTGAGTATAGGAGCAGAGGTCCTTCTGCAGCTGTACAGGGCCCTGGTGAGACCACACCTGGAGTACTATGTGCAGTTTTGGTCTCTAAATTTGAGGAAGGACATTCTTGCTATTGAGGGAGTGCAGCGTAGGTTCACAAGGTTAATCTCCAGGATGGCGGGACTGTCATATGTTGAAAGATTGGAGCAAGTGGGCTTGTATACACTGAAATTTAGAAGGATGAGAGGGGATTTGATTGAAACATATAAGATTATTAAGGGATTGGACACGCTCTTAAAGATAGCAGAATCAAAGGTTATGGGGATAAGGCAGGAACTGGATACTGATTGTGGACGATCAGCCATGGTTACAGTGAATGGTGGTGCTGGCTCGAAGGGCCGAATGGTCTACTCCTGCACCTATTGTCTATTGTCAAAGACCTCTCCCACCTTGGACTTTCTTTCTTCTCCCCCATCCCATCAGGCAGAAGATACAAAAGCCTGTAAGGCTCAAGAACAGCTTCCATCCCACTGTTATCAGAAGGATTGGGCTCTCGACCTCACAATCTACACTGTTGTGCCCTTGCACCTTGCTGTCCATCCATAATACACTACTTCTGTAGCTGTTACACTTTATTCCGCATTCTGTTATTGTTTTACCTTGTTCCACCTCATTGCACTGTGTAATGATCTGATCTGCATGAACAGTACGCAAGACAAACTTTTTACTGTATCTTGGTACCTGTGACAATAGTAAACCAATGTAAACCTCACTTTGTACACTTAAATCCACATCATTCCTGAAAATGAACAGTAATGGTGCTGCCTGAACTCGGAACTTGGAAGTCTAGGGGAAGGAAATCCAAAAGACATGCCATCCTTATGGTGAAATCCACAAGCCCCCAAGTCTACTCCAATCCCCCTCACCTCATAGGGCAAGACCGCTATCCCCACAACCAGCCTGTGTTGCTTCGAGGGCAACTGCCTCCTAGCCTCTGCCACTCTCCACCCCTCCATCTGCCAATCAAACCCTCCTCAACTGGACTCATCCATTGTTTTGAAGCCCCCCCTCCACTTTTCCATACCAGCCAGCTCCCTCAACTCTTTCAGATATAATTTACCGTTTGTGGCAGCATTACAATGCAAGATATTTTTTTAAATCACCATAAGCAACCAAAAAAAAAAAATGAAGAGTGCAAACTAAAGAATAACTCATAAAGGAGGGGAAAAAGCTGTTCTGAGATTGTCTGTGTAGGTCTTCAGGCTCCTGTAACTCCGCCCTGCTGGCAATGAGAAGACAGCATGGTCAGGACGGCGAGGGTCCTTAATGGTGGAACACAGAACCGTGATGGTCTCTATGATCAATCTGAAACTTTCCTTTTCCATAGCCCTCCATTTTTCGTTCATCCATGTGCTTTAGAGTCCATTAAATGTTCCTAATGCACCTTCCTCTACCACCACTTGTGACAGTGTGTTCCACTCTGTGTGAAACAACTGAGCTTTGACATCCTCCCCTCTACTTCACTCCATCAACCTGAAACTGTATTCGCCATTTCAACACCAGGAAAATGTCTCTGGCTGTCCATTCAATCCATGGCTTTATTATCCTGTGCACCTCACATCCTTTTTCACTCCAAAGAGAAAAGTCCTATCTTGCTCAGGATGTTGCCTTCCTGAGGTACCAGCCTTTGAAGAAGTCTTCGATGGTGGGGAGGCTCCTGTCCACAACGGAGCTGGCTGAGACCACCTTGCAATCCTATACACTATAGCCGCCACACCAGATGCTGCCCGACCCGCTGTTTTAAAGTCGTAGATCACCAAAACACAGAAACATTCCCTTCCGCCCATCCAGCCCATACCAAGCTATTAATCTGCCTACTCTCACTGACCTGTACCCAGACCATAGCTCTCCACCACCCCCCCCAATCCATGTACCTATCTAAATTGCTCTTAAAAGTTGAAATTGAACCCACATCCACCATTTCCACTGACAACCCATTTCACACTCCAGGCACCCTCTGATGGAAGAAGCTCCCCCTCAGGTTCACCTGAAAATTTTCAGCTTTAACCGTTAACTGATGACATCTAGGTCTAATTTCACCAAACCTCAGTGGAAAAATTCTTAGTTTCTAGCACTGCCTGATTTTATTCCAAATCTGCTACCCACAGCCCCTCATTCTGGGCTGAACACTTTGATTCAACAATAAAGAGAGAAAGAAAGACAGAGAAAAAAAGAGCGAGAGAGAGAGAGAGAGAGAGAGAGAGAGGGGAGCGCGCACGAGAGGGTGAGGGAGGGAAATAGAGAAGGGGGGAGCGCGAGAGGGTGAGGGAGGGAAATAGAGGAAGCGAGAGTGTGCGAGAGAGGGGGAGGAAAAGAGAGGGGGGGAGGAAAAGAGAGAGACAGAAGTTAAATTTAGAACAAGAGACTGTGTATCAGTCAGAGGCCCTGCACACCTGCTCCACAGGGAGGAGGTAATGGCATCTCCCCTCCCCCATCGAGGCTACCTGAACCCTTACCCTGGAAATAATCTTCAGACAGTCTGGAGAACTCTGTGGAACATCCAAACGGTCAGGTATGTGGGGCTTTGCCAATTCCCCACCAGGCTCATCTTGGAAGCTTCCCATTGGAGCGTGCTCTGGAGTCGGATCAGCAGGGACAAAGAAGTTGATTTGACTAACCTGCAAGGGTTAGCGGAGAGGGTGTGAGGCGGAACACGCCCACTGCAGCACGGGAACAGGCTGAACCAGTTGGTGCTCCCTGCCAGTCCCCTCCCTCGCATGCCTGACACATCCCCCTCCAAACACACGTCTGCACTGCCTGTGGCAGTCAGTTTTTTGTGAAACCTCTCCCAAATCTCTGTGGCCAGGCACAGAACTGCACGGGGTAAAGGGAGTCAAGCCCTTCAGCCTGTGGTCTTTTGCTGGCCCACTCCCACCAATCCTATCTTCCAGCAGTCAACACACAGATTTCTCTGGTCTGATACAGACTCAGGTTTATTATCACTGATGTGCCAGTGCAAGACAAAAATTACTAAATTATGATTAAAAATATAGTGTAAAAAGAGAGGTAGTGAGAGAAGCATAAACAGATTGCAGAATTAAGTGTTACAGTTACAGAGAAAGTACAGTGCAGGTAGACAATCAGAAGCAAGAGCCACAATGAGGTCCAGAGTTCATCTTAAGGAAACAGAATCAGGTTGTTTAGAGACATGCATCATGAAATTTGTTTTGTGGCAGCAGTACAGTAACAAAGATTACTATTAGTTACAATAAATAAATAGTGCATAACAGAAGAGTGAGATGGTAGTGCCCATGGGGTCATGAACTGTTCGGCTCTCTGAATAGCCCTTCAGGAGTCTGTACCTCCTACATGAGAAGAGGGCAGGTCCCAGGTAATGAGGGTTTTAATGATGGGACAACCAGAAATTGCATCAAAACTAGTCCCATTCACTCACATTTGGCCCACACCCTCTGTCTCTAAGCTTATTTTTTTTATTTATCCAGTCAGCACTTTCAAGGATGCAAACATGAACCACACTATATGCATTAGCCGGAAATTACCATACCTGACTGAGTCAATCACACCACATAGAAACCAGCCCTCTGGCTAAGCTGGTACATGCCCATTTTCCCATCCATGCCAGTCCCATTTGCTTGCTTTGACTCTAAGCCTCTCCTATCCACGTACCTGTCCAAGTGTCTTTTAAATGCTGTTAATGTACCTGCCTCTGGCAGCTGATTCCACATATGGACCAGCCCTGCATGTAGCTGCCCCTCCAGTCCTCTTTCAATCTTTCACCTGTCACCTTAAACTTACGCCCTAGTTCTTGAATACCCAGACCTGGGACAAAGACCGGAGGTGTTCACCTTGTCTATGCCCACCATGATTTTATACACCTCTGTAAGGTCTCCTACACTCCTAGTAATAAATTCTTAGCCTGTCCAACTACATCCTTGTAAATCCAAAACATAAGCCTCCGTATCTCCCTCTGCAACTCGCAGACTGCAGACAGTGCAGATCAGAAATAACATTTCCTCCTCACTGTCAAACAACATTGGCGCACCTCAAGGATGTGTGCTTAGCCCACTGCTCTACTCTACCCTACAACTGTGTGGCTAGGCACAGCCCAAACGCCATCTATAAATTTTCTGATGACACTACTATTGGGAAAGTTTCAAATGGTAACAAGGACGCATACAGGAGCGAGGTAGATCAGCTAGTTGAGTGGACAATCTTGGACTCAATGTTAGTGAGACCGAGGAATTGATTGTGGACTTCAGGAAGGGCAAGTCAAGGGGACACATAACAGTCTTCATCAAACGATCAGAAGTGGAAAAGGTGAGCAGCTTCAAGTTCCTGGATACACCTCGACATATCTGAAGATCCATCCTAGGCCTAACATATTGATGTAATTACAAAAAAGGCATGACATTGCGAGTTTGAGAAGACTTGGTATGTCACCAAAGACTTGAGCAAGTTTCCACAGATGTACCATGGAGAGCAGACCGGTTGCATCACCATCTGGTATGGAGGGGTATAGCTGGTATACATACTACTGCAATTTATATATTTTTTATTTTTATGTATTGCAATATACTGCTGCCGCAAAACTAATTTCATGACATATGCCAGTGATATTAAATCTGATTTGAAATCTTCTCCACAATGAGTCCAATTTAGTGACATCTTTCCTACAGCAGGGAGACCAAACCTGCACACAATAGTCCAAGTGTGGTCCCACCAACGTCTTGTACAGCTGTGACATTATGTCCCAGCTCCTGTACTCAGTGCCTGACTGAAGGAGGTCAGCGTGCTAAACGCCTTCTCCTCCACCCTGTCTGCCTATGACCATGACGCTCTAGCATTTTCCTCATTTTTGCCTCTCAATCCTTTCATGTCACAATCCACAAACAAAAACATGGGGATGCAAATTATTGTCTACACTATGCTTTCTCTGTAGGTGTTACATTTTACTCTCTCACTTCCCTCTGGTTCTCCTCCTCCTGTCCTTTCTCCCATAGTCCACTGTCCTCTCCTATCAGATTCTTTCTTCAGCCCTTTACCTCCTCCACTTATCACCTCCCAGTTTCTTACTTCATAGCAACACACACAAAATGCTGGTGGAACTCAGCAGACCACGCTGCACCTGATGGAAAAGAGTACCGTCGATGTTTTGGACCAAGACCCTTCAAAGGGTCTTGGTTAGAAACGTTGGCAGTACTCTTTTCCATAGACGCTGCTTGACCTGCTGAGTTCCTCCAGCATTTTCCGTACATTGCACAGAATCACTGTTTATTTTGTATTTATTGTTTTTAACTTGTTCTACCTTAATGCATGGTGTAATGATCTGATCAGTACAAACAGTATGCAAAACAAGCTTTTTACATAGGACAAGGCTTATTGAGAAAGTAAGGAGGTATGGGATCCAAGGGGACATTGCTTTGTGGATCCAGAACTGGCTTGCCCACAGAAGGCAAAGAGTGGTTGTAGATGGATCATATTCTGCACAGAGGCCAGTGACCAGTGGTGTGCCTCAGGGATCTGTTCTGGGACCCCTACTCTTGGTGATTTTTATAAATGACCTGGATGAGGAAGTAGAGGGATGGGTTAGTAAGTTTGCTGATGACACAAAGGTTGGGGGTGTTGTGGATTGTGTGGAGGGCTGTCAGTGGTTATAGCGGGACATTGATAGGATGCAAAACTGGGCAGATGGAGTTCAACCTGCAAAGGGTGCAGAGGAGATTTACAAGGATGTTGCCTGGATTGGGGAGCATGTCTTATAAGAATAGGTTGAGTGAACGCGGCCTTTTCTCCTTGGAGCGACGGAGGATGAGAGGTGACCTGATAGAGGTGTACAAGATAATGAGAGGCATTGATTGTGTGAATAGTCAGAGGCTTTTCCCCAGGGTTGAAATGGCTAACACGAGAGGGCATAGTTTTAAGGTGCTTGGAAGTAGGTTCAGAGGAGATGTCGGGGGCAAGTTGTTTTTTTATATATGCAGAGAGTGGTGAGTGCATGGAATGGGCTGCCAGCGGCGGTGGTGGAGTCGGAAACGATAGGGTCTTTTAAGAGACTCCTGGATGGATACATGGAGCTTAGAAAAATAGAGGGCTATGGGAAAAGCCTAGGTAGTTCTAAGGTAGGGACATGCTTGGCACAGCTTTGTGGGCCAAAGGGCCTGTATTGTGCTGTAGGCTTTCTATGTTTCTATGACAATAATAACCCAATACCAAGATGCTGGAAATTTGGAATATCTAAGGGGGAGGCTGGCAGGTAAGTTTTACCCCACAGATGCTACCTTACCTGCTGAACTCCTCCAGCATTTTGTGGTGGTTACTATGCACTAAGTTAAACTGGATGCATCATGGTATGGTATAGAAACACTAATGCCCAGGAAAAGGAAAGTCTACTGAGAATAACACACATCAGAGTTGCTGGTGAACCCAGCAGGCCAGGCAGCATCTCGAGGAAGAGGTACAGTCGACGTTTCGGGTCCAGACCCTTCGTCAGGACTAACTGAAGGAAGAGTTAGTAAGAGATTTGAAAGTGGGAGGGGGAGGGGGAGATCCAAAATGATAGGAGAAGACAGGAGGGGTAGGGATGGAGCCAAGAGCTGGACAGGTGATTGGCAAAAGGGATATGAGAGAATCATGAGACAAGAGGCCCAGGGAGAAGAAAAAGGGGGAGAAGGGGAAAAAAAAGCAGAGGATGGGCAAGGGGTACAGTCAGAGGGTCAGAGGGAGAAAAAGGAGAGAGAGAGAGAGAATGTGTGCATATGAATAAATAACGGATGGGGTACGAGGGGGAGGTGGGGCATTAGTGGAAGTTAGAAAAGTCAATATATATATACATACACATATACATATATACATATACACACACATATATGGTGTATATACATACAACGGAATGTAAGGTGTTGTCCCTCTAACCTGAGTGTGGCTTCATCTTTACAGTAGAGGAGGCCATGGACAGACATATCAGAATGGGAATGGGATGTGGAATTAAAGTGTGTGGCCACTGGTATTCCGTCTGGGTAGCCTCCAACCTGATGGCATGAACATTGACTTCTCTAACTTCCGCTAATGCCCCACCTCCCCCTCGTACCCCATCTGTTATTTATATACACACATTCTTTCTCTCTCTCCCTCTCTCTCTTCTTTTTCTCCCTCTGTCCCTCTCACTATTCCCCTTGCCCATCCTCTGGGCTTTCCCCACCCACTTTTCTTTCTCCCTGGGCCTCCTGTCCCATGATCCTCTCATATCCCCTTTGCCAATCACCTGTCCAGCTCTTGGCTCCATCCCTCCCCCTCCTGTCTTCTCCTATCATTTTGGATCTCCCCCTCCCCCTCCCACTTTCAAATCTCTTACTAGCTCTTCCTTCAGTTAGTCCTGACGAAGGGTCTTGGCCCGAAATGTCAACTGTACCTCCTCCTAGAGATGCTGCCTGGCCTGCTGCGTTCACCAGCAACTTTGATGTGTGTTGCTTGAATTTCCAGCATCTGCAGAATTCCTCGTGTTTAAGTCTACTGAGAGTGGTGGACATAGCCCAGACCATCACAGGCAAAGCCCTCCCCACCACTGAGTACATTTAAATAGAGCACTGCCATAAGAAAGCAGCATCATCAAGGATCATCCAGGCTATGCTCTCTTCTCATGGAGTACAGAAGCCAGGTCCCACACCAGCAGGTTCAGGCAGTTATTACCCTTCAACTATCAGGTTCCTGAACCAGTGTAGACAACTTCACTCACTTCAACAGCAAAATGATTTCAAAACCTACAGACTCAACTTCAAGGATCCTACAACTATATTTCTTGGTTTTATTAATATATTTTTACTTGCATGATTTATCTTTTGTATGTTGCTTTGTCAGTATTTATTTATGCATACTTTTTCACAAATTCCATTGTATTTCTTTATTTTCCGTAAATGCCAGCAAGAGAATGAATCTCAAGGTAGTATATTCTGACAGACACATTTTGATAATAAATTTACTTTTTCTTTCCCCATTAATAAAACCACCCCACCATTGAGGGGCGACAGCATCCATCATGAAGGACCCTCAACACTGAGGACATGTCCTCTTCTCATTACTACCAACAGGAAGGAGGCACAGGAGCCCGAAGATCCACACTCAGGAATTCAGTGACAACTTGTACTCTGCCATCTGATTTGTGAACAGTCCAGAAAACTATTCAATTTTATTGTGTATTTTGTCTTGCAATGTACTGCTGGCACAAAGCTACAAACTCTTTGAATATCAGCGATAATGGACCTAACACAGTGTCCCTGCCTCCACCACCCCCTCAGGCATTGTGTTCCAACTTACAACCCCTCCTCTGAAAATTGGGGTAAAGTAATCCCCTTTGGGTTCCCTCTAACCCTCCCAATTTAAACACACCCTCTACTATTAAGTTTATCCATGGCCTTTTAATACTGTATACCTCTATCAAGATCACCCCGACCGATCCGGGGGGAATAGACCCATCCTCTCTCTCTCTCTCTCTCTCCCTCTCTCGTCACTGGAATGCTTTGTCCCAGGCAACAGCATGGAGAACCTCCCCTACATCTCCAGTGCAGTCAAGTCTTTGAACTGCTGGCTCACTAAGGGAAAGATCTTCACTATGTCAGAGACTGCCACGGTTTCACGAACAACTGTCAGCTCACCTCGAACAGACGAGAAGGAACACACCAGTCAGTTCCTCTCTTGTTAAATCATAGCAAGGTACAGCATGGAAACTGGCCCTTCAGCCCACCAAGCCTGTACCAGCTCTCAAACACCAAATTATACTTGTTTTATTGCATTTCAACCTTGTTCCCATCAAGTCTCCCCTCCTGCCCCCCGATTCTTTCCCTCACCCATACAGTAGAGGGGCAGATTAAAATAGATGACTCCGCATGTGAGAGGAAACTGGAGTACTTCGGGGGAAACCCAACCGGTCACATGCAAAACCTGTGTGCACAGAGATTTCAGAGGATCTATTCTGGGCCAAACACACTGACGAAGGCGGCACGACAGCGGCTCTACTTCGTAAGGAGCTTGAGATTTGGTATGTCACCAAAGACTCTTGTAAGTTTTCTACAGATGTACAGTGCAGAGCATTCTGACTGGTTACATCACTGCCCAGTATGGAGGCTCCAATGCTCAGGAACACAAGAGGATGCATTCAGCGATGGACTCAGTCAGCTCCATTCACCGACACAACCCTCCACATCATCAGGACATCTTCAAGAGGCAATATCTCAAGAAGGCAGCATCCATCACGAAGGACCCTCTCTATCTGGGATATGCCTCTTCTCATTACTACCATCAGAAAGGACTTACTGAAGACCCACAGTCAACGATTCAGGAACAGCTTCTTCCCCTCCGCCATCAGATTTCTGAATGATCCATGAACCCAGGGACACTACCTCATGACTGAATCATTTCTGTAACAGTAACTTTTGTCTTTGCACTGCACCTTGGATTCCTTCTTTCAGCGCTATTTAAGATTACTATAAATTGCAAAAAAAAGTCTTGCAACTGTACTATTGCCGCAAAACAAGAGATTTCCCTCATCTAAGTCAGTGCTGATAAATCTGAGTCTGAAACACATACACACAGAACTGAAGGTCGGAATTGAATCTTGCTTTCCAGAGTGAGTGGCCCTACCCACTGTGTCGCCCAGTGCTTCCCTGACCTCACCACCCACAGGCATCTATCTCTGTGTTCACCTACAAGTTGTGAACAACACAAAGACAGGAACTGCGCATGGAGCAACAGCACCCGAGTTCGATGTGAACTCGGTGCTCAAAGGGCAGGCTGTTGTTTGGCTCATGACATCTCATGCAATCAAACAACTTCCCTGCAGGAACAGCTCTGGGGACAGAGTGCATCCAGGCAAGCCTTTCCCACTAACAAGGCAGTGTCTCACGGGGGGTGGGGAGAAGAGAGTAAAGTGGCAGCAGAGCATAAGGTGAGTCAGTTTCCAGTCACAGCCAGCTCCCAGAGTGCACTCTCGCCTGGTCCCTGGCTCACAGCTGCAGTCAACAGCAAGCCATGTGCAGCAGGTGGCACCCAGTAGGGAAGGAGGGGTTAACAGAGCGCGTACAAAGGAGGGGAGAGAAAAGGGAAGGGTGTAGGGTTGCAGGAGGTTAGAGACCAAAAGGGTGTAGGGACTGTGTGGGTTGGAGAAAATCAGAGAGCGAAGGACGCGGAGGCCAAAGGGAATAACAGAGATGCGGGGACGCAGAGGTCAGAGGGGCTCACAGAGACAGGGAGAAGTGTAGGGGGTCAGAAGGGTGAACAGAAATACCTTCAATCTTGTGTCATCCATGTAATCCTACCTTCCCGAGGGCGACCCTCAGCCCTAAAGTTACAAATACAATGCTGATGTGAGAGGATCTCACATCTCCCCTCAGCTCCAAACACTTCAACAAATAACCTTACACCTTTCTGTGATTAACTACCCCACTGCAATAGGTAATGGCTCCATCCTACATGTCTGTAAGGAGTTTGTACATTCTTCTCATAACCACATGGTTTTCCTCCTACATCCCAAACACCAACAGGTTCGGGCTAATGAGTTGTGGGCATGCTATGTTGGCACCAACAGTGCAGGCTGCCCCTTGCTCATCCTCGGACTGTGTTGGCACTTCACTGTATGTTTCGATGTTCATGTTACAAATAAAACTAATCTGTAATCTTTAGAAGGCCAATTTCAGGTGATCCATCCTTTGCCTGAAGACGCACCTTCCTTTTGAGGTGGTGCCCTCGTACTCAAGCAGTGCATCTAACTGGTGTTGCACACAGAAACACATAGCCTCCCTAGCCTTCGAGGTATCAAAGTCATCGAGTTATAGCAGATGAAACAGGCTATTCGGCCCACCCAGTCCATGCGACCATCAACTTCCCCACCAGGATTATACCCCTTAGCCATACTCGGCAGGGTGGCGATCGACCAGAGAATCCACACTTCGTTTTGGTGATGTGGGAGGAAACTGGAGCTCCGGGAGGGATGTCAATGATTACCTTTAGTGCCATTTTCAAATATCCTTAGAATGTTGGGGTTAATTATCAGAAAACTGGAGTTATCGCCTGCAGGGGTTATAACAAGCTTCGCGCGACTGTACAGTTTTATGTACCGGTGCCTGGGAAAACTAATGAAATAATCATTGCCCACTTCTAAGTGTCAGGAAGGCAACAAGGACACTCGACATGGAACAATAGCTAGGCTGTTTCAATGCAGTTTCTTTCCCAGATTGGCAATCATTTAGGATTTTAATTGACTATTATATAGCTTTCCCTATTAGGTAGCCGTAGCTTAGACCAGAAGACATAGGAGCACATCTAGGCCATACGGCCTATGAAGTCTGATCCGCCATTCAATCATGGTTGATGGATTTCTTGCTCAACCCCATTCTCCTGATTTCTTCGCCTATATTTGAGGCCCTTACTAAGAAGGTTCAAACTGAGCGCGTGCACGCACGCACACAACACACACACACGCACAATCAAGGGATGTGTGTATATGGAAAAAGTTGTAGGCACTTTAGCAATGTTTGAAAGCCATCCCAATAAGTGCATCGAGAGAAGAGATTGAGGGGGACATGGGTAAAATGCAGACAGATGCTTGTTCAGCATAGACTAGTTGGGTTGAATGGTGTATTTCCCAGCTGTGTGACTTTCCCCCGCTTTCTCGCTTCCCTGAGGCTGGTATCATGGATAAGCCAGACGTGTGCAGGAGCAGTACAAATATACTACAGCTGGATGTGGGCAAGTGTCTGTGACGATCTGTGGGACAGAGAGGCTGCTGAGGAGGCAGGTGGGCCACTGGACAGTGGCACAGCGAGGCAGGAGGCGAACCATTCTGCGTTCACCATCTGCTCCAGGAAAAGCAGTCTGCTGAACCTGGAATGCAAGGGGACCCGAAAGAATCTGGTGGTGTCATGGGGCATGGGGGAGGGGGACGACAACTATACTCAAGGACACTAGAGATGTCTGTGATGGTATGTGGTCATAAGGGGCGGTGAGGCAGGTAATACGGGACAAGGGAGACTAGCTCACTGGGTAACACAGTCAGCACAAAGCTGGGCCAAAAGGCCTATTCGCGTGCTGTAAGACTCTAGTAATCTCGCTCCAGACACATATTCGTCTAGTCACTAACTGTGGGTGGGAGCGAGTCAGTCAGGTATCCTTTCACTACCCCAGGAGGCAGCCCAGGATCCCAGAAACCATCCACTTCCTCCAAATGGATCTTTGCACAGTGGCTTCTAGCCCTGCTTTAGACTGGAGCCACCGTCTGAAGTGTTCCTTCTCCTGTGCTAAGGAGTACAATAGAGTCACTAGGACGCTGCCTGGAGCAGGGAGGTGGTAGTTATCAGGAGGGATTGAACTTATTCGTACTGGTACGTGCACTCAGTGGCCACTTTACTGGCCTTATACACCTGGTCGTTAATGCAAATACCTCATCAGCCAATCACGTGCAGCAACTCAATACATAAAAACATGCAAACACGAGGAAATATGCAGATGCTGGTCAAGAGGTTAAGTTGTTGTTCAGACCGAACATCAGAAAGGGTAAAAAATGTGACCTTAGTGACTTTGACCGTGGAATAATTGTTGGTGCCAGATGGGGTGGTCTGAGTATCTCAGAAACTGCTGATTGGGGATTTTCACGCACGACAGTCTCTAGAGTTTACAGACAATAGTATGATAAACAAAAAAAATCCAGTGAGCAGCAGTTCTGTGGGGCTTGTTATTGAGACAGGTCAGAGGAAAATGGCCAGACTGGTTCAAGCTGACAAGGCGACAGTAACTCAAACAGCCACTCATTACAATGGGGGTGTGCAGAGGAGCATCACTGAATGCACAACATGTTGAGCCTTGAGGGGATGAGTTATAGCAGCAGAAGACGATGAACATACACTCAACTGCTACTTTATTAGGTACAGGATACTTAATAAAGTAGCAACTTAGTGTAGGAAGCTAAAGGGAGACCTTAGGGAGGATTATAAAATTATGCAGGGCAATTGATAATATAGATAGGACCAGAATCTTTCTCACAGGACAAAGACTGAGGGTGTTGTGGATGGTGCAGAAGGCTGTCAAACTTGGGTTGTTTCCTCTGCAGCATCAGAGTCTGAGGATAAACCTGAGGAAGTTTATTAGATTACAAAGGTGGGATGTAGATCAGTTGTAGGTATGGACAGAGAGATGGCAGATGGAGTTTAATCCAGCCAAATGAGGTGTTGCACTTTGGGAAATCAAACGCAAAGGGACAGTACACAGCTAATGGCCAGAGACTTAACAGAATAGATGTACAGTGGGAGCTTGGAATCCAGGCCCACAGTTCCGATGTAGTGGCGGCACAAGTTGATAAGGTGGTAAAGGAGGTGGAATGAGTTCTTCCCTTTATTAGTCAAAGCAATGAGGTCAAGAGACAGTTTTATGAAAATCTGATTAGTATTGTATTCAGTTGTGATCACTTTGTTAAAGGAAGGGTGTGGAGGCTTTAGAGAGGATGCAGAAGAGATTCACCAGGATGCTGCCTGAATTAAAGAGCACGTGCTCAAAGGAAAAGTTGGAAAAGCTTGGGTTGTTTTCTCTGGAGTATCACAGTCTGAGAGGAGACCCGTTTAAGATCATGAGAGCCATAGGTAAAGTAGACAGCTGGTATCTTTTTCCCCCAGGGTCAAAATGTGTAACACTAGAGGGCAGGAATTAATGATGAGAGGGGCAAAGTTTAAGGGAGTTTAACACAGTGGTGGGTGTCTGGAACATGCTGTTGTGATGGTGGTGGAGGAAGGTACAATAGAAGTCTTCGAGAAGCTTAGATAGGTATGTAGATATGTAGAGAATGGAGGGATATGGACATTGTGTAGGCAAAAGGGTTTAGGTTAGTTAAATGTTCAATTAGTTTGGCACAACATGGAAGGCCAAAGAGCATGGCTCTAGGTGTTTTGCTCCATATCAAGGATCTAGTCTCCACCACCTTCAGAGAATGACTATCCTCCAAGAGAAGAATGATCTGCACACCTTCAATTTAAACAATGGGGGTGCTGTTTTGCCATTACAGGCTCTCCCCCCCCACCCTCATTTAGACTGTATATATGATCAAGCATCTGGGAGACCAGCAGGATGGACTGACCAACTGCTGTGAGGCTGCAAGTGAGGATTCTGTACATTGGCTAGGACCTCAAACCCAAAGAAAATTCACTCCAGTTAATACGGTGATGTCTACTTTGAAATCCTATTGGCACACATGCCAGCAGCAATGGACTGACCATAGCATTTAAAACCTCATCTGCAGTGAGAGAATAACGATAGCCCAAGATAAGCTTGGGCTAGATTCGTTAAAATCAGCTCTATTAATATGAGATTTAAAATGAGATTTAAAATGTTTCTGCGGACTATGGAATTCCTGCCGGACAAGCCCACCTCTGCAGACATCTTCTGCCATGTGAGGCCTCAATTTCCAGCAGGATTTCTAACCTGGAAACTGTTTGGTATATGAACAGCTCTTGGGAATTGAACCCTGGTGTGACCTAGGGCATCTCTTTCCCTTTACTGGTCAAATGAACAGAACGTAGGACTGAGGGATCTCAGAGTACAAGTGCATAGTTCATTGAAAGCAGTGTCACAGATAGACAGTGTGGTGAAATAGTCTACCTGTGATGCTGCTTTCAATAAACTGTGCATTTGATAGGCTCCTGAGTAAAGGAGTTGGGAAGTTACACTGCAAATGTACAAGTTATTGGTGAGGCCACAGTTGGAGTACTGTGCACAGTTTTGGTCACCCCATTTTAGAAAATACATGGTTAAATTGGAAAGAGGACAGAAAAGATTTCTAAGGATGGTGCCGGGACTACAGGGCCTGAATTATTGGCCAGGCTGGATCTTTATTCTTTGGGATGTAGAAAGCGAGGAGAGGGAACGTTGACTCACACCATGAGAGGCCTGTGTCGGGCATTTTCATGCCTTACAAGGCGCAGATTGGAAGTCTGTGTGGGGCGCCACTCCTCGCACAGACACCAGAGCAATGTGTGATTAAGTGCCTTGCTCAAGGACACAAACATGCTGCCACAGCTGAGGCTCAAACTAGCGACCTTCAGATCACTAGACACTTGGCCACGTGGGATGTAGAAAGATGAGGGGATAACCTTACAGATATTTTTTAAATGATAAGATAGGACAGTAAGGATGAGATGGCCAGTTACAGTCTTTTCCCCAGGGAAGGGGAATTCAAAGCTAGAGGACAAGGGGGACAGGAGGAAAGATTCAAAAGGGACCCAAGGGACAACTTTTTCACCCAGTGTATATGGAACAAGCTGCCAGAGAAAGAGATTGAGGCAGGTACATTTAAGAAACGCTTAGGATAGGCCCATGGTGGGATACGGGACTATACGCACGTGGCTGCATGGACTGCTTGCATCGAAGGGCCTGTACCTGTGATGTATAGCTCAACGCATCAGCCTATCCACCATCAAGGTACCACCACAAAGGTGCCAGAGTAGGGCCAGTAAGATCACTCACCCTGCCCACTCCCATCAGGGAGGAGGCTACTTCACATCCCCGCCAGGACCATCAGATTCAAAAACAGTTACTTTCCCCAAGCAGTAAGGCCACTACCCACGGACCCACCCCACTACCACCAATACTTTATCATTTCCAGTCATAGTCGCCTTATGTACAGACACACCTGAGCAGAATGTCACTTTACAGACATACAATCAATGTATAAAATTTAACTTGTGCATTTAAATTTATTGCATGTTTTTTTGTTATTCTTTCCTATCTTATTCAGTTTTATTTGTGTTGCATCGAATCCAGAGCAACAATTATTTTGTTTTCCTTTACACTTGTAAAGTGGAAATAACATTAAACTATCTTGAATCTACGATTGTTTGAGATGCTGAGTGACCCACGGAGCACCTTCAGCAGTTGGATTTTGCGTCCACCAAGGAGAAGGCCTGCGACACAGGATGAGCTTATGTTTCTACAAAGCTGTCTTAATCACAAGTTCTCATAATGCAAAGCCACATCATCTAACTATGTGCAAAGAAACGTGATGTGAAAAATAAATTTTGTGCAGATTTATATTGATTTTGAGAGGGTTAAGAGCTTCAAGTTTCCAGGCATGAACATCACCAATACCCTGTCCCCCGCTCCAACCACAGACACCACGGCCAAGAAAGCTCATCAAAACCTCTACATCCTCAGGAGGCTCAAGAAATTTGGCATCGACCCTCACCAATTTTTACAGATGCACCACAGGAAGCATCCTATTTGGATGCGTCACAGCTTTGTACAGCAACTGCTCTGCCTGTGACTGCAAGGAATTGCAGAGTTGTGGACACAGCTCAGCACATCACGGAAACCAGCCTCTGCTCCATGGGCTGTCTACACTTCTCGCTGCCTCGGTAAAGCAACCAGCATAATCAAAGTCCCCACCTAACCCAGACATTCTCTCTCCTTCCCTCTCCTATTGGGCAGAAGAAACAAAATGCATGAAAGTACCTACCACCAGGCTCAAGAACTGCTTCTAGCCCACTGTCCTAAGACAATTAAATAGCTCCCTAGTACAATAAGATGGATTCCTGACCTGATGATTCACCTCATTATGATCTGGCACCATGAACATGACCTCACCATTTTACTCTCTTGATGCATTTTTTATTAAAACATGTAGATTTATTTTTGCATTTTATAGATTTTTTACAAGTATCTTGCACTGCATCATTGCTGCAAAACAAAAAAATTGCACGACATATGTCAGTGATTATAAACCTGATTCTGACTCTCTCTGTTCCAACTGCCCTACCTCCCTCATGGTTCCCATTATCATTTACCAGATTCCAGCACTTTGTGTTCCCTGTTATCAACCTCCCAGCCCTTTCCACCTCCGTTCTCCCCCACCTGGCTCCACCTTTTCCTTATCTGCATCAACCTAATACTGACCAACCTCCAATCCCAGTAACATCCTCGTGAATCTCTCCTGCACCCACTCCAGTTGAATGACATCCTTCCTGTAGTTGGGCAACCAGAACTGCCGACAATACTCCAAGTGTGGTCTCGCCAACATCTTGTCCGGCTCATGTACTCAGTGCCCTGACAGACGAAGGGCAGCAAGTCAATCACTTTCTTCAGCTCCCTGCCTACCCATGTCACCACTTTCAGGGAACTATGTATCGCTGTTCTACAACATCCTCGAGTGCCTTGCAATTTACTGTCATCATACTGTTTAACTTCCCAAAATGCAACACCTCACACTTGTCCCAAATTCAACACCACAGAGTCAATGAACAAAAAACACACAAAGGATAGACAACTTGCGCAGAAAAACAACAAACTGAGCAAATACCCAAAATAATCCGAATAATAAAAAAAAGCATTAAAAATCGAGAACATGAGATGAAGAATCCTTGAAAATAAATCTATAGGTTGAGGGAGTAGCTCAGTGATGAGGTGAGTGAAGTTGAGTGAAGATCAACTGCCTGATGGTTGAGGAGTAATAACTGATCCTGAACCTGGTGCTCTGGGTCCTGAGGCTACAGTATTTTCTTCCATTTGTTAGCAGTAAGAGAACAGCATGGCTTGGCCCGAATGACCTAAAGCCTTCCAGCTTTTCATAATCGTTCTGTTACTATGTTTGAAATCTACTCCCAAAGTACTCCCCCTTCACTGGGTCAGAGGAAGATGAAACACAGAACACTCCCCTTCACTGGGTCAGAGGAAGATCAAACACAGGACACTCCCCTTCACTGGGTCAGAGGAAGATGAGACACAGGACACTCCCCTTCACTGGGTCAGAGGAAGATGAAACACAGGACACTCCCCTTCACTGGGTCAGAGGAAGATGAAACACAGGACATACCTCTTCACTGGGTCAGAGGAAGATCAAACACAGGAGACTCCCCTTCACTAGTCAGAGGAAGATTAAACCCAGGACACTCCCCTTCACTGGGTCAGAGGAAGATGAGACACAGGACACTCCCCTTCACTAGTCAGAGGAAGATGAAACTAGGAGACTCCCCTTCACTGGGCCAGAGGAAGATTAAACACAGGACGCTTCCCCTTCACTGGGTCAGAGAAAGATCAAACACAGGACGCTCCCCTTCACTGGGTTAGAGGAAGATGAAACACAGGACACTCCCCTTCACTGGGTCAGAGGAAGATCAAACACAGGACACTCCCCTTCACTGGGTCAGAGGAAGATCAAACACAGGACACTCCCCTTCACTGGGTCAGAGGAAGATCAAACACAGGAGACTCCCCTTCACTGGGTCAGAGGAAGATCAAACACACGACACTCCCCTTCACTGGGTCAGAGGAAGATCAAACACAGGACATACCTCTTCACTGGGTCAGAGGAAGATCAAACACAGGACATACCTCTTCACTGGGTCAGAGGAAGATCAAACACAGGACACTCCCCTTCACTGGGTCAGAGGAAGATCAAACACAGGACACTCCCCTTCACTGGGTCAGAGGAAGATCAAACACACGACACTCCCCTTCACTGGGTCAGAGGAAGATGAAACACAGGACACTCCCCTTCACTGGGTCAGAGGAAGATCAAACACAGGACATACCTCTTCACTGGGTCAGAGGAAGATGAAACACAGGACGCTCCCCTTCACTGGGTCAGAGGAAGATGAAACACAAGACACTCCCCTTCACTGGGTCAGAGGAAGATTAAACACACAACACTCCCCTTCACTGGGTCGCAGGAAGATGAAATCCAGGACACTCCCCTTCACTGGGTCAGAGGAAGATGAAACACAGGATACTCCCCTTCACTGGGTCAGAGGAAGATGAAACACAGGACACTCCCCTTCACTGGGTCAGAGGAAGATGAAACACAGGACACTCCCCTTCACTGGGTCAGAGGAAGATGAAACACAGGACACTCCCCTTCACTGGGTCAACAGGCACACTTTCCTCACCGGAGGGTTACTCGTATCAGTATTTGGCTAACTTATCTCCCCCGCTCCACTCAATCGCACACCTCGACATTGTACATCACTACTTTTCCAGGCAGCTGGAAGCCATTCCACACATCCAGACTGTATCCTCAATCCCTAATACATTACGGAATCCTTTCCCTCTCACACATCTGTAAGCTTCTCTTGGCTTTCTGTAGATTACAGGACTTAGGAGGACCGCCTTCACCCAGAGAAGTGTATACCTGGATCACTCTGCCAGACAGTGTTGGGAGCAGGGGAGCTCTCCGAAGTATCCAGGTGAGCACTTGTATCATCCAGTATGGAAGGAGCAAGTGCAGGGAGACAGATATGCAGATTCGGAGCAGGTCCCTCGATCCAACTGATTCAAGCTGACCAAGATCACCAGCTGAGCTTGTCCCTAGTCGTATTGTTTGGCCCTTATCCCTCTAAACCTGAAAGCATACACCACCAGGCTCAAGGGCAGTTTCTATCCCGCTGCTGTGAGATTATTGATTGTTTTCCTAGTACAATAAGATAGACTCTTGACCTAATTTACCTTGCAACTTACTGTCTACCTGCACTGTACTTTCTCTCTTACACTTTATTCTGCACCGTGTAATGACCTGATCTTTATGAGCAGTGTGCAAGTTTTTCCACTGCTATCTTGGTGCATGTGACAATACAGGAACATCATCCAAGCTGCACTTCTGTCTCTGCGTGAAACATCAACTGTTTACTCTTTTCCATGGATGCTGCCTTGTCTGCTGAGTTCCTCCAGCATTTTCTTTGCGTTACTTTGATTTCCAGCATCTGGAGATTTTCTCTTAATCGTGCATCACTGTCTGGTACAAGAATTGCATGGCATCCGACCACACAAGTCCCTAAAAATTACAGCAAGGACTGCTGAGGATCACCACTCTCTTCCACCCATCAGAGATAATTTTCTGGAATGCTGCGTCCACAGGTTCTAAATATTGTCAATGATCGCCTCACCACCCCATCTGTCCAACAATCTCTTTGACCCTGTACCATCAGGCAAGAGGTACCATAGCATTAGGATGAGAAACAGCTTCTTTCCCCAGGCCACAAGGCAACTGAACTCGCTGCCACCAGCCAGGTCTCATCACATATGAAACACCAGTAGCACTTTTCTGTTTGCCTTAACTGTAGCTTATTATTTGTTAATTTATTTGTGCTAATATCACTTCATGTGATGCGTGTGTGAATTATATGTACTGTGTTGTGCACCTTTGTACAGAGGACCATTGTTTCATTTGGCACTATACATGTTCAAAGTAAATTTATTTTTGAAGTACATACACGTCATCCCTGTAATTCATTTTCTTGCAGGCATTCACAGTAAATTCAAAGAAACAGCACAGAATCAACAAAAATCCACATGCACAAAAGGCAACAAATTCTACAAAAAAAATTAAACAACAACAACAAATAAGCAAAAACAAATCAAGAATATGAGATGACAAGTCGTTGGAAGTGAGTCCATCAGTTATGATGAATGAAGTTATCCCCTCTGGTTCAAGAGGGCAATCACAATAATAAAGACATTCCAATTCCCAGTCCACATCTGTTGAAGGGCTTTTTTAAAGTTATTAAGGTAACTGCCCCAAGCAGGTCCTCTTTTAGCTTCATACAGACCACCCTTGGTTAGAATATTGAATACAGGAATTGGTTACAGCTGTACAAGATGTCCGTCAGACCACACAGAGTACAGTATGCAGTTCTGGTCACCCAGCTGTAAGAAGGATGTCATGAAGTTGGAGAGGATGCAGGCAAGATTCAGCAGGACCAGAGGGCTTGAGTTATAAGGAGAAGCGAGACAGGCTGGGACTGTTTTCCCTGGGACGAAGGAGGCTGAGCGTGATCTTAAAACCATGAGGAGTGCAAATAAGGTGGCTTTTTTCCCCGCGATAGGAGAGTCTGAAACTAAAGGGTAAGGACTTGAGGCAAAGGGGTTAGATTTAAAGGGGTTCTGAGAGGGCAAGTACTTCATGCGGAGGATGGTGAGTATACGATGGGAGTGGTTGTGGCGGGTACAGTTATAATGTTTAAGAGGCACTTGAACAGGTACAGGGGACAAATGCACGCACATGGGACTATGTAAGGTAGGGAAATTAGTCAGCCTGGCCAAGTTGGGCTGAAAGACCTGCGTTGGTGTTGTACAACTATGTAAGCTAACATTATCTTAATATCTAAAAGTAATGCACACAGCCCACTCTATCAGGGGTAAAACCCTGTTCACTATTAAGAACATTAAGAACACTGTTGCAGGAAAGCAGCATCCATCATCTAGGACATCCACCACCCATGACATGCTCCCTTCTCACTCCTGACATCAGGAGAAGGGACAAGAACCTCAGGACTCACACCACCAGTCTCTTAAACTAATGGTGATAACTTTACTCAACTTCACTAGCTCTGTCAGTGGTTCCCACAACCAATGGACCCACTTTAAAAGGTTCTTCTCATGTTCCCAGTATTTATTGTTTGTTTATTTTTTTTTGCATTTGTACAGTTTGTTGCATTTTGCACACTGGTGGAACATCCAAGTTGGTTTGATTCTTCATTGGTTCTATTATGGTTATTATTCTATTATGGATTTATTGAGTATACCCACAAGAAAATGAACCTCTGGGTTATATATGGTGAGATATATGTACTTTGGCAAATTTACTTTGAGTTTTGTTCTATTGTTAGAAGATCTTGTGATTCCTTCTCAGGCACATCCTTTCCTCTGGGTACAGGAGTCTAAAACAAAAGGGCGTAGTAGGTCAAAGGTCAGAAAAAAGATTTCAAAAGACACTAAAAGAGACACACAGCAGATGCTGGAATCTGGAGCAAAATAAAACAATCTGCCGGAGGAGCTCAGTGCCTGTGGAAGCAGAGTCAGTGTTTAATGAATGACTGTGGAGAGGGGCAGGAGCTGGATCCGGAGGAGGAGAGGTGGGCAGATGGGGCCAGGAGGGGACTTGGCAAAGCCAGTGAAACTACTGGGACAGTTCTGCTGGTGAATGTCAGGGAAGAGAGGGATGTGGGAAGCGCAAGGCTAGGGTGCAGCCGGGCAGGCAGCTGTAAAGGAGAGGTCTCTAAAGTGATGGGGGGGGGGGGAAGGGGGTCACAGCCAGTGTCCAAGAGCTGCTGTCTGGCTTCTGCAGGGTAGAGGTCAGTCTGTCAGACTACCACGACAGAGAATTTAAATTCTTCCACCGTAAGACATAGAACAGTTGTTAAAATCACATATATGCACATTAGATTATTTTTGACAGGAATAGGCCATTCGACCCAACAAAGTTTACCAAATTCCTATTGATGAAGCGTGTTATTAACTATCCAGTTTAGATTTGTAAGTCTCAGAGGTAGAACTCTCGACCACACAATTAGGTAGTTTGTTCCATGTGTCCACAACTTGCTGTGTAAAGAAATGCTTCCTGACGTTAGTCTGAAATCTCCCCTAACCAGTTTCCATCTATGGCCTTGTGTCCTTGATGATGGATGAATTTTGAAGGAGCAGCTGGCATGCCTTATACCCTTAATGATTTTGAACACTACTACCATAACTCCTCTCTCACAATATGGGAAACCATATTTACTAGATATCTGTCTACTAGACTAAAAACATTTAATTCTTGACATCTTCCTACAGAGCTCATACCCTGCAGAACTGGAATGAGACTAGTCGCTCTACTCTGGACTCCCCAGTGCCCTCACATCCCTCACACAACATGGGAAACCAAAGCTGTACACAGTACTCACGGTATGGCCTCACTAATGCGTTGTACAGCTTAAGGAGAATGTCTCTGAACTCCAACTTCCCTGAGTGCGTTTTATAGCCCAACATTCTATTAGCCTTCCTAATGGCTTCTGTGTGTTGTGCAGATGTCGATAGTGACGAGTCTACCAGGACACCCAAATCCTTCTCAGCAGTGCACTTTCTAACTAACGACTTCCCTCCCCCATTGTACATTCACATCTAATATTTCTACTTCCTATATGTAATAATTTATATTTACTTACATTAAATTTCATCTGCCGTATTTATGGCCATGTCTAGATTTTCAGATTTAACTGTATTGAACGTTATTAGCCTGTCTCCCTAATTTTGTGTCATCCACAAACTTTACTAGTTTATTTGTTACATGCTTAGCCAAATTATTAATGCAAGTTAAAAACAGCAACGGCCCCAAAACTGATCCCTGCAGAACCCCACTTTTTATATCTTCTAGGTGTGAAAATGATCCTCTCACCATAACTCTTTTTCCGTTTTTGAGCCAATTCTGACCCATTCGCACACCAAACCTTGAATCCCTATCTCCTGTAATTTGATTATTAACCTCTCGTGGGGTACCTTGTCAAAAGCCTTCTGAAAGTCCCAGGAAATGATATCAACCGCCCTATTGTTATCATAAATTTTAGCTGCCGCCTCACAGAACTGCGACACATTAGTAAAGCACGATTCCCCTTTCTGAACCCGTGCTGTATGAGTCGGTGAGTCCGCACTTGGGATTTCCATGCAGTTTGGCCACCTTTTTATAAGAAACGTGTAGCTCAACTAGAAAGTGTGCAAAGAAGATTTGAGGAAGTTGCTTAAACTAGAGTTATAGGGAGATGTTGGCCAGGCTAAAACTTCATTCCTTAGAACGCATGAGGGTCAACCTAATGGAAACGTTATGAAGTGTTGATATTGTGGATAGTAACAGTCTTTACCCCAGGGTAGGGGTGTCCAAAATCAGGGGGCATAGGGAAAGGTTTAAAAAGGACCCAAGGGGCAACTTTTTCACTAGGGTGTTGAGCTGTCGGAGGAAGTGGTACACTCGCATCACTGAAAAAGCACCTGGACAGGTACAAGGAGGAGGAGAAGGGCTAGGAGGGACATGGGATTAGATGGATGAGCACTGTGGCCAGTGTGGACTGGTTGGGCCAAATGGCCTGTATGTGTTCTATGCCTCTGATGCCATCAGCACAGCACAAAGCTCGTGATATCACACAGAACTAGAAAATAGTATTTCTACCTTAAAACAATAAACCATTTCAACTCAAAAAATAGTAGACGATTGAGCCTTGTTTATCATTTCTATACTGTAGGGACACAGATATCGCCAATGTTTATTGCCTATAATAAACACCCCTCACGTCAACAAGTCAGTTAAACACACACTGTGCCATTGTTTATAAACCTCACTGGGTTCAGATAGCACATATCTTTACTTGAGAAGTTTAGTGATCCAGATGGGTTTTTACAACGATGGTTACTGAGACCAGTTTTTTTTTTAAATTCCCTTTTGGGTGGTAGGTGGGGGGCATTTGACCACACTCGGGAGTATTGTGTTCAGTTCTAGTCCTCTCAGTATAGAAAGAAAGTGGAAACTTTAGAAGGGGGTGCAGGGAGCTGCCTATATTTGCAGATGACACGAAGGTTAGTGGAATTGACAGACCATAGCTGAGTCTAGAAGTGGCAGATGGTGTTTAACCTGGAAGAGCGTGAAGTGATACACTTCAGGAGATCGAACTTGAAAGCAGAATAGAGGGCTACCATCAGGATTCTTAGTGATGTGGAGGAACAGAGGGATCTTGGGGTAAACATCTGGTGTGCTGACCATCATTAGTTGGGGAATTGAGTTCAAGAGCTGCGTGGTTTTCTATAAAACCCTGGAGTTGGAACAGTGGGTTCAGTGCAGGTTGCCTCATTATAGGAAGCTGGAAGCTTTCACAAGGGTGCAGAGGAAACTTACTGGGTATGAGAAGTTTAGGGAGTTAGGCTTTTCACTTTGGAGTGGAGGAGGAGAGGTGACTTGATAGAGGTGTAATAAATAGAGCAAACAGCCAGCACCTCTTTCCCAGGGCAGAAATGGCTAATACAAGGAGGATATGCTTTTAACATGTGATGACACTTGTTGGCTACCCCCAGCACATCTTCCGGTGTGTTGACTGTTAACGCACATGATGTGTTTCACTTACGAAATGCTGGAGGAACTCAGCAGACCAGGCATCATTAGCACCTGACCTGCGGAGTTCCTCCAGACTTTTGTGTGTTGCTTGGATTTCCAGCATTTGCAGATTTTCTCTTTTTGTGATGTATTTCACTATATATTTCAATGTACATGTGATAAAAAAAATTTGAATCTGTTTGTTGGGAAGTATAAAGGGGGGATGTCAGAGGCAGGTTTTTTTTAAATAGTGTGGCGGATGTGTAGAACATGCTGCCAGGCATGATAGTAGAGGCAGATACATTAGACTCATAGATAAGCATGTGGATAAAAGAAAAATGGAAGATTATCTAGGAGGGAAGGGTTAGATTGATTGCACAATAGTTTAAAAGGTCAGTACAACATCACAGACCAAAAGGCCTGTACCGTTCTACGTTCAATACCGATGCCACAAACAAAAAGGAAGTAGCTCAACGACTGCAGGAGATTTAGAAGTACAGGCAAAAATTCTCTTACTGTAACTATACAGGGTCCCTGTGAGACCGCATCTAGGCTGCTGTGTACGGTTTTGGTCTGTTGACCCCAGCATATACTTGCTGTAAATGTAAAGAACAGCAAAGGCTTATCAGACTGGGGCCTGGGACAGCAGGTTTGAGACACAAGGAGGGATTTAGTAAACAGGGTTTTGATGAATTAGATACTTAAGATCCATAAAGTCCGACAGCACAGAAACCTTCGGCCCATACATTCTGTGCTGACCTGATCTTCTGCCTGGTCCTACAAGTGGGCCATATCTCTCGAAACGCCTATCATTCATGTACCTAACCAAATTTACCTTCAGTGGTACAACTGAACCCACATCTACCACTTCCACTAGCAGCTCACACCAGCCTCCAAGTGTACAAGTTTCCCCTTAAATATTGCACCTTTCACCCTCAACCCATGACCCTCCAGTTCCCATCTCACCCCACGAGGGGAAAACGTCTGCAAGTATTCGCCCTATACCCACCATTTTGTGTAAGTCCACTTACAGGGTTCAACAGTCTAAATGCAGGGAAGATGTTCCCCACGTCTAGAGAGAAGAGGGCAAGTGGGTCACAGTCTAAAAATATGCAGTCGAGGGTTCAGGCCAGAGTCAGGGAGGAATTTCTCCACCCAGTTTTGGGAATCTCTTTCCAGAGGTCTTTCCAGCCTAGTGACACCTTGATACACTCCTGAGTGTTAAGGAGATAATGGTTTTGATAAAGATCAACCGTGGGCCATTCTCACCCTCCATGGGTAGTATCTACAGGGTGCTGAGCCTCAAGGAGGCAACGTCCATTGTCAAAGATCCTCACCATCCAGATCATACCATCTTCCCACAGCTCCCATCGGGCAGGAGGTACAGAAGCCTCAAGTCCCACACCACCAGGCTCAGGAACAGCTACTTTCTTTCAACCATCTGGCTCTTGAACCAAGTGACACAACCCCCACATCCCCCATCAAGCACAAGTACATTCTAAGGACACAACAAGCAACAGCAACAAACAAGCCCTTTCTCTCCCACCCATACAGACTCCAGATATCCATGTCCAGACTTCAATCTTTGGTATCAACCCCCAGACCACCAATGACAAGGGCTCATCATTAGCTAATCTGGGAGTCCATATCCAAAGATTGATGTTAAGTCTGGAAGTCAAAACACAACGGCTGAAGCCTGGAGTCTTTGAAACAACAACCTTGCATTCAACGTCAGTAAGACCAAGGAATTAGTTTCAAGTTGCTGGGTGTCAACATCGCCGACGGTCTAATCCTGTGCCCAATGTATTGATGCAGTTACAAAAACATGCGCCTATATTTCACTGGGACTTCATGTGTCACCAGACTCTAGCAAATTTCTACAGAAGTACCGAGGAGAGCACCTGGTATGAAGGCACAGGATTACAAGAGGCCTGCAGAGTGAACTCAGCCATCTCCATCTTCAAAAGGCCGCACCCGTCACCAAGAGCCCTCACCATGCCCTCTTCTCAATGCCACCATCAGGGGGGAAGAGGTACAGGAGCCCGAAGGCCCACACTCACCTCTTCAGGTTCTTCACCTCTGTTGTTAGATTTACAAATGGCCTCACTATTTAGTTCCCTCTCTGCACTGTTTAATGTTACTTACTGTAAATTACAGTAATTTATGTATTGCACAGTTACTGCAAAGCAACAAGTTTCACAACATGTAACACTAAACCTGATTCTGACTCTAACGCACACGTGGGGAGCCATGTTCCCTGTGAGACACACGCGTGGGGATGTTTTCCTACTGACAAAAGCAAGAGTTCCGATGAAGGGTCTCAGCCCTCAACCTCGACTGTTAGTTTCTTCCCACAGATGTTCCATGACCTGCCGAATTCCTCCAGCATTTTGTGTGTTACTCCCACCTCTATTCTGATTATAAATCCTGGTTTTAAGATGTCAATACCCAAATACTTGCTCATCCCAATGGCAGCTACCAGGGCCTCTTTCCTCCCTGCCTCCTCTTCCTCCACCCCTCCAGAGACTGCAGGTAAGCGGTGGAGATATTCGGGTACCCACTGTCGAGCTGATATGGTTGACAAACCGAGTTCACACACGGGTTTCAAGTGACGCCATGCACCACTCACTGCATTTCGAGATGAAAACGCTAGTAGTTACCTCTGCTGCTCCAACAGAGTGCTTCCGTAGTTTTTAAAACAGTAAATTTGAGTTTCATCACGCAGGCTGTTTGCAGGGAGTCATGTTAACTTATTAAGCCCATTGCTTTTTGCAAATCCAAGAGAAATAGAGCAATAAATATACTATATTTAATGTTCCTCAATTACATACTTTCTAATCCACCTTCCCTCCAACATTTAATCCTCCGCCAACATTCTCCCTACCATCAATACTTGCACAAGCCCACTACTCAGCACCTCTGCACTGCAACCGTTGCAACGTTAGATTAGCGCTGCAACCGTTGCAACGGAAACAATGCAACACTTTAAAAAGTTGCTGCATTCAATCCAGCGCCTTCAGTGCAACTCACACGCGCAAAATGGCAGTGCAATGCATTCAATGCAGCAGATCTAACGCGGAATACACCTGGCTGCAACTAATGCAGGGACAAACAACGTAAGTGCAACCGCAGGAAATCTCGAGGCGACTGCGTGCTGGATGCAATGAATGCATTACAACGGTCTCGGTACAACAGGGGCTGCAGGATTGCCGCTGCCCGCCCGCGCGCGCGCGACCAGGACAAAGGGCGCGCGCCCCAGGGTTTACCGCCACCGCGCGCGCGCGCGCCCCCGCCTCCCTCCCGCGCCACCCTGGCCCAGTCACCTCGCTGCCGCTCCCGCCAAACAGCTGCTCGAAGCGGCTGAGTCCGAGCTCCAAGCGGCCGAGTGCTGTAGATGCCGCATCTTCAGTCTCGGCTCCAGGGCTGCCGGGCCGCCGCCGTCGTCTGCGCGCCACCCAGCGCCTCCGGTCGCACGGCCTGGCCGGGAAGCGGCACCGGCCCGCTGCCTGCGCCATCTTAAACATCCAACGAACGAGCGCTGAAGGGTGGCGGGGGGATGGGAGGCGCCGCCGCGCACGGCGCATACTCCTCGCCGCGCAGCCTGACGGGTATTGTAGTCCTATTTAATCTACTACAAGTCCCGATGAGCATCATGGAAAGCCGAACGACGAATGTCCTTGATTCCTCACCACCAATGCCCCCCACTTCCTTCCCCCATATCCCTGGGGCTCTGTTGCCGGAGCACATATTCTGAGTCTCCCCAAAGGATCCAGAGGGTCGTAGTTCCCTTAGTTACTACAATTTCCGGCCAGAGTTCCTCTGGTCACTTCCCGACGCGGGGCGTACAGGATATTGTAGTTCTTGTATTACGCATGCCTTGTTCCCAAAGGTCGGCGGGAATTGTAGTTTAGTACAGTAAAACTAACTGCGCATGTGAATTACGGGATGCCTCGTCATGGTTGAGCGTCAGTGGAGCCCAGTCTTCGCTGGGAGTTGTAGTTTAAATCCGGCTGCCATCATAGCGATTGGGTGATGCAAATTACAACTCGCAAAGAAACCCTGCAGTCCATGCCGGTGGTTGTAGTTTGTGTTCACGGTGATTCGCCGACGTGGGACTACAACCCCCAACTTGCCTCAGTCTCTGTCCCCTGAGGGACCCGTGACCCTTTAGCACCAATGCAAGCCAGAACTTTCTGTGGCGGCATGAGGATATTACTCCGGCGCCGCTGAAGTGCTGGCAATCAGCAGAGAGAGTCTTAAAGAATCGTCTCGGCTCGTGAAATGTTCATTCCCTTCCATAGATGCCTGGCTAGTTACGTTCCTCCAGCGTTATGCGTGTGTGTTTGCAAGAGCACCTAGAAGTAGATGCAAAACAAAACTTTTCAAAAGCTGATAGCACGCCACCCTCCAGATGTTGTGGAAAGGCTTCAGGTGCCCTTGCTGCATCGTGAATCAGAAGAGGGCACCGAGCGGGTGGTGAAGGTCCTTAGTAATAGATGCTGCCTTCTTGAGGATGTCCCTGACGGTGGATTGCTCGCCCTACAGCCTCCAGTGATCCTCTATATTACAGCCTGCGTAACCAATCAGAATTGCCTCCACCGCACACAGAAGGGCTTACGAGGCTGGCTAGGGTTGGGCTGTTTTCCCTGGAGTGAAGGAGGGTGAGGGGGTGGCCGTGCATACCTTTGAAAAGGGCAAAGATACGGTGGTCTTCTCCTGACAATTTAGGCTGGTATCTATTCCACCTTCAAAGCTGGCCAGTCTTTGAACACCTGAGTCATTCAGGAGGGCAGTAAAGTCACCACACTACAAGGGGATTGGAGCCACTGATAGCGGGTTCTGCTGTCCAGGTCTGAGTGTATGTTCCCTGTCAGTTTCCCCGGTGCTCCAGTTTCCTGCCACACCCCTGTATGGTCTGTGGGTTAATGGCACGTCGGTTATTTCAAGTTCGAGTTTAATTATCCTTCAGCCATACGAGAATACTCCCAAACCAAACAGCATTCCTCCAGGGACAAAATGCTCAGCAAAGGCAAATTTAAGTACAATAGCAGAAAGCATCCAGTCACAGCAAATAAGTAATAATGAGTGTAGCCCAAGTCCCAGAGGGTCACTGGTGGTGCATGGGATGTTGCTGGCAAGGACAAACGTGCGGCAGTCCGATCCTCACACACCAGTGCAGCCGCAGACAGACACAACCCAGCTTGTCTCCCTGGAGAGCTGCACTGATAGGCCCAGCACGAACACTGGCTGCACCACACCGTCTCCTCCACTGGGTGGCTGCAGCAGGCAACCCCGCGGCATAAGACCATAAGATATAGGAGTGGAATTAGGCCATTTGGCCCATTGACTCTGCTCTGCCCTCTCATTATTGCTGATCCATTTTCCTCTCAGCCCCAATCTCCTGCCTTCTCTCTGTATCCCTTCACGCCCTGACCAATCTATCAACTTCTGCCCTAAAGACCTGGCCTCCACAGCTGTCTGTGAGAAAGAATTCCACAGATTCACCATTCACTTCTAAAGAAATTCCTCTTCATCTCCATTCTAAAAGGACACCCCTCTATTTTGAGGCTGTGTCCTCTGGTCTTAGACTCTCCCACCACAGGAAACATCCTCTCTACGTCCACTTTATATAGGCCTTCCACCATTCGATAGGTTTCAATGAGGTCACTTGTCATTCTTCTGAATTCTAGTGAATAGAGGCCCAAGCCTGGTCCCCACAATAACTGAGGCTAGAGAGCCGCCTGCCCGTTGGTCTCACTGATGCACCTGTGAGCCAGATTTGCAGTATTCCACATTACCAATGTCTAACAGGGTCCCATGTTTTTAAATTTAATATTTAGAGGTACAAGCCCCTCGGGGCCAATGAGCCCAACAGACCACCTACTTAACCCTACAATGACCGATTAACCAACTAACAGTGCATCTTTGGCCTGTAGGAGGAAAGCCACACAGTCACAGGGATAACGGATAAACTCCTTATGGGACTCCTGGCAGTCTGAGCTGTAATAGCGTCACACTGACTCTACGTCACCATAGCACCCTGCAGAACTTTTCCTAAATTCTATTGTATTTCTTTATTTTCAAGATTGTTTAATATCATTTTCAGTTCACAATGTGAACTCCAATCCAATGTAACAAAAATAAGATACCAAACAAGAATAATAAAAACACACAATAAATTTAAATACACAAGATAACTTTCATACATTGATTGTATGTCCAAATGCGCAGGTGGGTCTGTACATAAGGTGACTGTGACTGGAAATTAGATAAGAGTATTGGTGGTAGAGAGGTGGGTCAGTGGGTGATGGGGTTGATCAGCCTCATTGCTTGGGTCTGATGGTTCTGGTGGGAATTTGAAGTAGCCTACTTCCCGATGGGAAAGGGACAAGCAGCCCGTGAGCAAGTAGGTGGAATCCTTCACGATGTTTGGGCACCTTTTGTATCTTATATATCTCCCCGCAAATGCCTGCAAGAAAATTAATCACAGGGTAGTGAAATCACAAATAAGAGAAGATCTGCAGATGCTGGAAATCCAAGCAACACACACAAAATGCCGGAGGAACTCAGCAGGCCAGGTATGGAAAAGGGTAAACAGTCGACGCTTTGGGCCGAAACGCTTCATTATACGTGTGTGTTGCTCAAGGTAGAATGTGTTTGTGATGGCTTGCACATAACTTGGGGATTCATTTTACTTTGTCTGATTTGCCCCCCACCCCCTGGTGTGGCCTCAGGGTCGAATCAGCTGTGGGGGAGATGGGATAGTTAGAATGAAAGTTGATTGGTGTAAGTGGGTTGTCACTGGGCCTGTTTCTTTCCCCAAACACATGAGTAATTTGTCATGAAGAAGGAACGGAATGTTTTGAGATGTCCTGATATCACAAACTGGATTAGGAGTGGGAGGTGATTTAGAGGAGATGAGGGACTGGGTACTATGGATAAAGGTGAAGGGAAGGGATGTCTCTGGGGAGAAAAGGGAAGGTACACCAAAAGACAACCAGCAGGATGAACAAGTGCCACAGACAGAAGACAACATGTCAGAGACACAGAGTCCACATTCTACTTCTGCCAGTCTCTTAAATTTATACAAGCTCCTTTGAAGGATAATTGGCAGCTCAGCTTTTTCTCAACTACACTCCTAAACTGTGGCATTCAGTACCTAAAATTATAATGGATGCAAACTCAGTTAGCTCTTTTAAACACCAGCTCAAAACCTATTGATTTAACCTTGCCTTTAACAAACACCTTATTGTCTTTTGTTTCCATGTTTGAACCTTATCCCATTGTAAAGCACTTTGAACCACACCGTCTATGAAAAGTGTTCTATAGCTCAGTTATCATTATAATTCAGCAGTTTTGGCCCAACTCAACCATGCTGGTCCCACTTGGCCCCACACCCCTCCAAACCTTCCCTACGCATCCATCTGTATTTGAAATACTCCAAGTGTACCCTTCTCTACCACTTCCTCTGGCAGCTCGGTCCACATACAGGTGGACCACAAGGCTGCGTGCTTAGCCCCCTGTGTGCAAATGTTGCTCCTTTAAATCTTTATCCTTTCACCTTCAACCTGTGGCCTCTCGTTTTACAATCTGCAATCCTGGAAGGGAAAAAACTGACCACCCACCTCATCAAAACCTCTCATGGTTTTATAAACCTCTGTCAGGTCACCCCTCAGCCCCGTTCACTCCAGGGAAAACAGTCCCAGGCTGTCCAATCTCTCCTTATAACTCTCACCCTCCAGCCCCAGTGACATCCTGGTGAATCTTTCCTGCACCCTCTCCAGCTCAATGACATCCTTCCTGTACCTGGGCAAGCAGAACTCCACGCAATACCCTATGATAATGAATTTACTTTGAATCAGGTACACGTATGTCACCACGTACAACCCTGAGATCACTTTCTTGTGGGCATTCACAGTAAATACAAGAAGCACAATAGAATCAACGAATGGCCACGCCCAACAGGATGGACGAACAAACGATGTGCAAAAGGCAGCGACCCGTGCAAATAATAATAATAAATATCAAGAACTTGAGATGTAGAGTCCTTGAAAGTGAGCCCATAGGTTGTGGGAACAGTTCAGTGATGGGGCAATAGACAATAGGTGCAGGAGTAGGCCATTCAGCCCTTCGAGCCAGCACCGCCATTCACTGTGATCATGGCTGATCATCCACTATCAGTATCCAGTTCCTGCCTTATCCCCATAACCTTTGATTCCGCTATCTTTAAGAGCTCTATCCATCTCTTTCTTGAAAGCATCCAGAGACTTGGCCTCCACAGCCTTCTGGGGCAGAGCGTTCCATATATCCACCACTCTCTGTGTGAAAAAGTTTTTCCTCAACTCCGTTCTAAATGGCCTACCCCTAATTCTTAAACTGTGGCCTCTGGTTCTGGACTCACCCATCAGCGGGAACATGCTTCCGGCCTCCAGCGTGTCCAATCCCTTAATAATCTTATATGTTTCAATAAGATCCCCTCTCAGCCTTCTAAATTCCAGAGTATACAAGCCCAGTCGCTCCAATCTTTCGACATATGGCAGTCCCGCCATCCCGGGAATTAACCTTGTGAACCTACGCTGCACTCACTCAACAGCAAGAATGTCCTTCCTCAAATCTGGAGACCAAAACTGCACACAGTACTCCAGGTGTGGTCTCACCAGGGCCCTGTACAGCTGCAGAAGGACCTCTTTGCTCCTATACTCAATTCCCCTTGTTATGAAGGCCAGCATACCATTAGCTTTCTTCACTGCCTGCTGTACTTGCATGCTTCCTTTCAGTGACTGATGTACAAGAGCACCTAGATCTCGTTGTGCTTCCCCTTTTCCTAACTTGACTTCATTTAGATAATAACCTGCCTTCCCGTTCTTACCACCAAAGTGGATAACCTCACATTTATCCACATTAAACTGCATCTGTCATCCATCTGCCCACTCACCCAGCCTGTCCAAGTCACCCTGCATTCTCATAACATCCTCCTCACATTTCACACTGCCTCCCAGCTTTGTGTCATTGGCATATTTGCTAATGTTACTTTTAATTCCCTCATCTAAATCATTAATGTATATTGTAAACAGCTGCGGTCCCAGCACTGAACCCTGCGGTACCCCACTGGTCACCGCCTGCCATTCCGAAAGGGACCCGTTAATCACTACTCTTTGTTTTCTGTCAGCCAGCCAATTTTCAATCCATGTCAGTACTCTGCCCCCAATACCATGTGCCCTAATTTTGCCACTAATCTCTTATGTGGGACTTTATCAAAGACTTTCTGAAAGTCCAGGTACACTACATCCCCTGGCTCTCCCTTGTCCATTTTCATAGTTACATCCTCAAAAAATTCCAGAAGATTAGTCAAGCATGATTTCCCCTTCATAAATCCATGCTGACTCGGACCAATCCTGTTATTGCTATCCAGATGTGTCGTAATTTCATGTTTTATAATTGACTCCAGCATCTTTCCCACCACCGACGTCAGGCTAACCGGTCTATAATTCCCTGTTTTCTCTCTTCTTCCCTTCTTGAAGAGAGGGACAACATTAGCCACCCTCCAATCCACAGGTTGATCCTGAATCTATAGAACATTGGAAATGATAACCAATGCATCCACGATTTCTAAAGCCACCTCCCTAAGTACTCTGGGGTGCAGACCATCGGGTCAGCCTTCAGACCCAATAGCCTATCCAACACCATTTCCTGCCTAATATAAATTTCCTTCAATTCATCCATTACCCTAGGTCCTTTGGCCACTACTACATCTGGGAGATTGTTTGTGTCTTCCTTAGTGAAGACAGATCCAAAGTACCTGTTCAACTCATCTGCCATTTCCTTGTTCCCCATAATAAATTCACCCGCTTCTGTCTTCCAAGGGCCCAATTTTGGTCTTAACTATTTTTTTCCTTTTCACATACCTAAAGAAGCTTTTACTATCCTCCTTTATATTCTTGGCTAGTTTACCTTCGTACCTCATTTTTTCTCTGCGTATAGCCTTTTTAGTTACCTTCTGTTGCTCTTTAAAAGTTTCCCAATCCTCCGGCTTCCCGCTCATCTTTGCCAAGTTATACTTCTTCTCTTTTATTTTTATACTGTCCATTACTTCCCTTGTCAGCCACGGCCTCCCCTTACTCCCCTTAGGATCTTTCTTCCTCTTCGGAACGAACTGATCCTGCACCTTCCGCATTATTCCCAGAAACACTTGCCATCGCTGTTCCACTGTCATCCCTGCTAGGGTATTGTTCCATTGAACTTTGGCCAGCTCCTCCCTCATAGCACCATAGTTCCCTTTGTTCAACTGTAATACTGACACTTCCGAGTTTCCCTTCTCTCTCTCAAATTGTAGATTAAATCTTATCATATTATGGTCACTACCTCCTAATGGCTCCTTTATCTTGATGTCCCTGATCAAATCTGGTTCATTGCACAACACTAAATCTAGAATTGCCTCCTCTCTGGTAGGCTCCAGTACAAGCTGTTCAAGAATCCATCTCGGAGGGAGTCCACAAACTCCCTTTCTTGGAGTCCAGTCCCAACCCGATTCCTCCAGTCTACTCGCATGTTGAAGTCCCCCATAACAATTGTAGCATTACCTTTGCGACATGCCAATTTTAACTCTTGATTCAAATTACACCCTACATCCAGACTACTGTTTGGGGGCCTGTAGATAACTCCCATTAGGGTCTTTCTACCCTTAGAATTTCTCAGTTCTATCCACACTGACTCTACGTCTCCTGATTCTATGTCCCCCCTCGCAAGGGACTGAATATCATTCCTCACCAACAGAGCCACCCCACCCCCTCTGCCCATCAGTTTGACCTTTCGATAGGACGTATACCTTGAATATTCATTTCCCAGGCCCTGTCCACTTGAAGCCATGTCTCTGTTATTCCCACAACATCATACTTACCAATTTCCAACTGTGTCTCAAGCTCATCCACTTTATTTCTTATAGTCCGTGCATTCATATACAATACTTCTAATTCATTAACGGAGATGAAGAGGAATTTCTTTAGAGGTGAATGGTGAATCTGTGGAATTCTTTCTCACAGACAGCTGTGGAGGCCAGGTCTTTAGGGCAGAAGTTGATAGATTGGTCAGGGCGTGAAGGGATACAGAGAGAAGGCAGGAGATTGGGGCTGAGAGGAAAATGGATCAGCAATAATGAGAGGGTAGAGCAGAGTCAATGGGCCAAATGGCCTAATTCCGCTCCTATATCTTATGGTCTTATGCCGTGGGGTCGCCTGCTGCAGCCACCCAGTGGAGGAGACGGTGTGGTGCAGCCAGTGTTCGTGCTGGGCCTATCAGTGCAGCTCTCCAGGGAGACAAGCTGGGTTGTGTCTGTCTGCGGCTGCACTGGTGCGTGAGGATCGGACTGCCGCACGTTTGTCCTTGCCAGCAACATCCCATGCACCACCAGTGACCCTCTGGGACTTGGGCTACACTCATTATTACTTATTTGCTGTGACTGGATGCTTTCTGCTATTGTACTTAAATTTGCCTTTGCTGTGCATTTTGTCCCTGGAGGAATGCTGTTTGGTTTGGGAGTATTCTCGTATGGCTGAAGGATAATTAAACTCGAACTTGAAATAACCGACGTGCCATTAACCCACAGACCATACAGGGGTGTGGCAGGAAACTGGAGCACCGGGGAAACTGACAGGGAACATACACTCAGACCTGGACAGCAGAACCCGCTATCAGTGGCTCCAATCCCCTTGTAGTGTGGTGACTTTACTGCCCTCCTGAATGACTCAGGTGTTCAAAGACTGACCAGCTTTGAAGGTGGAATAGATACCAGCCTAAATTGTCAGGAGAAGACCACCGTATCTTTGCCCTTTTCAAAGGTATGCATGGCCACCCCCTCACCCTCCTTCACTCCAGGGAAAACAGCCCAACCCTAGCCAGCCTCGTAAGCCCTTCTGTGTGCGGTGGAGGCAATTCTGATTGGTTACGCAGGCTGTAATATAGAGGATCACTGGAGGCTGTAGGGCGAGCAATCCACCGTCAGGGACATCCTCAAGAAGGCAGCATCTATTACTAAGGACCTTCACCACCCGCTTGGTGCCCTCTTCTGATTCACGATGCAGCAAGGGCACCTGAAGACTTTCCACAACATCTGGAGGGTGGCGTGCTATCAGCTTTTGAAAAGTTTTGTTTTGCATCTACTTCTAGGTGCTCTTGCAAACACACACGCATAACGCTGGAGGAACGTAACTAGCCAGGCATCTATGGAGGGGAATGAACATTTCACGAGCCGAGACGAGTGAAGCTATCCCCTCTGAATTGAATTGAATTGACATTATTATTTACTTCTTTCTTATACATGAGGAATAAAAATCTTTACGTCTCTGTCTAAATCTGCAATGTGCAATTTATAGTAATTTGTAATAAATAGTGTGTACAACAGGACAGCTTCCAGGGTGCTACATCGGCAAGTTTGCGGCGCTGGAAGCTCATGGCAGGGAGAGTTTCTCTCTTCAACCGTCTGTGTGAATGATCGGACTTTCGAGAGACTTTGAGACTATTTTTTACTGTGCCCATGGTCTGTTCTTCATCAAATTACGGTATTACTTTGCACTGTTGTAACTGTACGTTATAATTATGTGGTTTTTGTCAGTCTATTTTAGTCTTGGTTTGTCTTGTGTTTCTGTGATATCATTCTGGAAAAACATTGTATCATTTCTTAATGCATGCATTACTAAATGACAATAAAAGAGAACTGTGTGCCCTCTTAATCTAATCTAATCTAATCTAATCTACATAGCATAGAAATACAATTGTGTCAGCACGAATTAAGCAGTCTGTGGCCTGGTGGAAGAAGCTGCCCCAGAGCCTGTTGGTCCTGGCTTTTATGCTGTGGTACCGTTTCTCGGATGGTAGCAGCTGGAACGGTTTGTGGTTGGGGTGACTCGGTTCCCCAATGATCCTTCAGGCCCTTTTTACACACCTTTCTTTGTAAATGTCCTGAATAGTGTGAAGTTCATATCTACAGATGCGTTGGGCTGTCCGCACCACTCTCTGCAGATTTCTGTGATTAAGGGAGGTACAGTTCCCATACCAGGCAGTGATGCAGCCAGTCAGGATGCTCTCAATTGTGCCCCTGTAGAAAGTCCTTAGGATTTGGGGGCCCATACCAAACTACTTCAAACACCTGATGTGAAAGAGGTGCCATTGTGCCTTTTTCACCACACAGCCAGTATGTACAGACCACTTGAGACCCTCGGTGATGTGTATGCCAAGGAATTTAAAGCCATTCATCCTCTCAATCTCATATCCATTGATGTCAATAGGGGTTAGCCCGTCTCCATTCCTCCTGTAGTCCACAACCAGCTCCTTTGTTTTTGTGACGTTGAGGGAGAGGTTGTTTTCTTGACACCACCGTGTCAGGGTGATGACTTCTTTGTAGGCTGCCTCATTATTATTTGAGATTAGGCCAATCAATGTGGTGTCGTCGGCAAATTTAATTAGCAGATTGGAGCTATGGATGGCGACACAGTCATGGGTATACAGAGAGTAAGTGAGGGGGCATAGGACACAGCCCTGAGGGGCACCTGTGTTGAGGCTCAGAGGGGTGGAGGTGAGGGAGCCCACTCTTGCCACCTGGCAGCAACCTGACAGGAAGTCCAGGATCCAGCTGCTCAAGGCAGGGTGTAGGCCAAGGTCTCTGAGCTTCTGAGCAAGCCTGGAAGGAACTTTGGTGTAGAATGCTGAACTGTAGTCTAAGAACAGCATTCTCACACAAGCATCCCTCTTCTCCAGACGTGTGAGGACGGTGGCTATTGCGTCATCTGGCGATCAGTTGTGTCAGTAGGCAAATTGTGTGGGCAGGGGGCGCGGTCCAGCATGGGTGGTAGTGTGCTGCAGATGTAGATGCAAGAGCCTGGCTGAAGGGTAATAGCTGTTCCTGAACCTGGTGGTTTGAGAATTAAGGCTCCTGTACCTCCTGCCCGCAGAGAACACGGCCTGGATGGTGGGGGTCCTTGATGATGAATGCTGCTTTCCTGCGACTGTGCTCCATGCCCAATGGGGTTACCTGCGATGAACTAAGCTAGAACCATGACTTTTAGTGTGGCTTTCAGTTCAAGGGCTTTGGTGTTTCCATACCAGGCCATGAGGCAACCAGTCAATAAACTCTCCACCACTCTTCCCTGAGGCTGTGGCCCTGCTGAACCTCACATCACAGCGCTAAGCAGTATTGCACCCATATTGTACTGTCTCTGTACTTTTATACTTGTGTGCTGTAGCACTTACTTTTTATTCACAGTTATTTTGTAACCATTTCTTGTTAGATGCTAACTGCATTTCATTGGCTTTGTATCTGTACTTGGCACAATGACAATGAAGTTGAGTCTAATCTAATCTAAATCTATAGAAGTTTGTCAAAGATTTAGATGTCATGCCAAATCTTCGCAAATGTCTAAGGAAATGGAGATACTGTTGTACCTTGCTGCTAATGGCACTTACGTGCTGAAGCCAGGTCAAATCCTCTAAAACAATCATGTAGGTTTTCGTAAATAAAACAGCAGAGACGGTTTAAATTTAGAGGAAACCGTGGCAGCTCACTTTATTGTCAACCAAACACAGAACATAAAGCTCGTTAGAAACCTTCACGCCATTGCGTCAGGACAGCTTCTTAAAGTGAACAGAAACTCATGGCGACAACATGAGTTATGCACGTTTCAACCCATTACATTGCCTTACACTAACGTCGAGGAATTTAAAGTCGCTGACCCTCTCTGCCTCTGATCCCCTGAGACAGACTGGTCCGTGGACCTCCGCTTTCCCCCTCCTGAAGACAATAATCAGCTCCTTGGTCTTGCTGACATTGAGTGAGAGGTTGTGGTTGTGAAAAATTAGATAAAATAAAGCTAGAGGTTAAAGGATGGATGTGGAATTAACTGTGCATCAATACCAGGATGTAGTTGCAATGTCAAAAAGTGACAAAATGTGTTTCTTCCCCTCCGCCATCAGATTTCTGAATGGACAATGAACTCCTTTACACCGCCTCACTATTTTTGCATCTTTTGCACCATTTATTTAATTTAATATTTAATATATATTTCAAATTATAGTTTTTTATTACTATGTATTGCGAAGTACTGCTGCCACGAAACCACAGGTTTCACACAGGTGATATGAAACGGGAATCTGACTACAGTGACAAGGGGGAAGAGATGGAAGGGGGATGGGGGCGACCATGATTAAAATAGTTGAGCAGATTAGCTGCCTGGGGGAAGAAACTTTCAAAGTTTTTGTCTTGTGGCACTTTCCAGGCGGGAGCTTTTGGAAAAGGCAGTTTGCAGGGTGGGGAGTGCGAATGAAGATGCATCCCCGGCTGCCTGGTATTTTCACGGTCGGGCGCTGTGGAGACACAGGAACTCAGCGGGTCGACAAGAGGAATAAACTGTGGACATTTTGGGCCAGAACCCTTCATCAACTCGTTTCCCTCCAGGGACGCTGCCCAGCTTACTGAGTTCTCTCAGAATTTTGGGTCTGGTGCCCCAGCTTTCCAACATCTGCGGAAAATCTTGTGCCTTCTGAGGTGACCATTCACAGGCCAGAGGGGGCAGGCAGTCGAGGGTCCCACTCCAGCTGAGTGCCAAACACTCCTCTGAGTACCCGAGGGTGCACACAGTAGTGTATCAGTCAGGGTAATGCTTTATGACAACATCGGGGTTCAATATCAGTGGCTGTCTGTCAGGATTGTGCATCCTCCCTGCGAACAGCTGGAATTCCTCCAGGTGCACCAGCGTCCCAGCTTCCAAAGATGGACAGTGAGGGTTAGAAAATTGTGGGCACACTATACTGGTGCCAGAAGCACGGCAACACTTGCAGGCACAATTTCAGACTGGGTTGGTCGTTGACGCAAGAGAAAGATTCTACTGTATCTGCAGGTGACAAATAAACTATTTCATCTCTTGACCCAGAGCAGACTTGAGAAGAGCTCGCTCACCACTGCTGTCAGCCTCCAGAACCAAACTCCTCCTTCACATTCTTTTCCTGGAGGAGCTACCATGTTCTTGTATGCTGAACCCTGCCTCCTCGATTATTCATTACTGTTACACTAGTGATTGTATTTGTGCGGCTTCAGGCTCATGTACAATCTCCACACCATTCAGACTGGTCTAAAATCTCCACACCATTCAGACTGGTCTACAATCTCCACACCATTCAGACTGGTCTAAAATCTCCACACCATTCAGACTGGTCTACAATCTCCACACCATTCAGACAGAACTACAATCTCCACACCATTCAGACTGGTCTACAATCTCCACACCATTCAGACTGGTCTACAATCTCCACACCATTCAGACTGGTCTACGATCACCACAGCATTCAGACATGTCTACAATCTCCACACCATTCAGACTGGTCTACAATCTCTACACCATTCAGACATGTCTGCAATCTCCACACCATTCAGACTGGTCTACAATCTACACACCATTCAGACTGGTTGATAGAAAGCAGCTTCTTTATTCGACAAAACAAGGTACAGCAGGTATTTTATGCAGACGCTTTCAGTGGAAACTTCTGCTGGGCCAACGTGGGGCTCGATATTTATGTGCTAAACACAAAGAACAATTCCATTTTTACAATGCTTTCTTTTGAAACTACATACAAACTTCACACGTTCTGATTCGCACCTGTCACGTGTCCAGCAACAATAAATATATAATTGAGTCATGTTTTAGAAACGAACATAAACATTTATTAAACTCTGCTCAACAATAACGAAAAGTATTCAAACGACTAAATTAACCGGAAGTTAACTGCTATACGGTAACTCTGGAACAGTTCTTAAAGTGGTAAATCAGAACTCAGTCTTAAAGTGGTAAATTCAAATACAGTCTTAAAATGGTAAATTCGGAAGTCCAAGTGATTTACACAGTCAAGAAGGAGAGACTTCTCTGGAAATGGATTTCTTCGAAGACGTGACGTTACTGCTAATTCTGTCCAAAGGGTTCACGACAAAGGAAATAAAACGGCTTAAAGGAAGTGACCTTTACCCTAGCGAATGAACACTGCACAAACCTTCCTGTTTTTACAGGGGCTATCTCAGATGCAGGTCACTATTTCTGAAAGAGACTCAAAAAGACCAATCCTGTATGAAACCGTGGAACGACACCAACTTTACTCGATCCTTCAGATTCCTGTCCTTACGTGAGGTCTTCACTCTCCAATACTAGACTGTAAAGGTAAATCAAAGATGCCCCAAACAAAACTGGCAGCAATTGGCAAAACTGCCAGCACAACGATTTTACCTTACAATAGAAAGTAAAACTCCACTTTAAAACAAAACTGCATCATGAGACAAATACTCAGCATAACAGAGTATATGACGAAATAAACAACAAAGAAACTGCGTAACAACAGGGGTTTCCTGTTATATACCTGTTGAGAACATTTCATCACGTGACCTCACACTGGTGGGAAAATTACATCACCCCACCATCACCAGACCATTACATCATGTTCACAAGATACTCAATTACATCCTAGTAATAAGACAGTCACAAGACACCCACAAGGTATGTAACACATACATCCACAGACCCCAGCATCGTCCGGACTGGAATTCATAGCACTTAGGAATGCATTGCTCCAAATTAAATCCACAATACATTTTCAAGGAAGAAAGAACTGGTAGCCAAAACAATTTACTAACATTAAATGACCGAAACCCAAAAAATCACTCGAAAGTGCACTATTCAGACTCCAGTACAATATAGGCACACTTGAGACTGATCTACATTCTGTGCACAATTCAGTATAGTCTACAATCTCCACACCATTCAGACTGGTCTACAATCTCCACACCATTCAGACTGGTCTACGAGCTCCACACCATTCAGACTGGTCTACGATCTCCACACCGTTCAGACTGGTAGATAGAAAGCAACTTCTTTATTTGACAAAACAAGGTACAGCAGGTATTTTACGCAGACGCTTTCAGTGGAAAAGTCTGCTGGGCCAACGTGGGGCTCGATATTTATGTGCTAAACACAAAGGACAATTCCATTTTTACGATGCTTTCTTTTGAAACTACATACAAACTTCACACGTTCTGATTAGCACCTGCCACATGTCCAGCAACAATAAATATGTAATTGAGTCATGTTTTAGAAAGAAACATAAACATTTATTAAACTCTGCTCAACAATAGCGAAAAGTATTCAAACGACTAACTTAACCGGAAGTTAACTGCTATATGGTAACCCTGGAACAGTTCTTAAAGTGGCAAATTAGAACTCAGTCTTAAAGTGGTAAATTCAAACGCAGTCTTAAAATGGTAAATTCAGAAGTCCAAGTGATTTACACAGTCAAGAAGGAGAGACTTCTCTGGAAACGGATTTCTTTGAAGACGTGACGTTACTGCTAATTCTGTCCAAAGGGTTCACGACAAAGGAAATAAAACGGCTTAAAGGAAGTGACCTTTACCCTGGCGAATGAACATTGCACAAACCTTCCTGTTCTTACAGGGCTTATCTCAGATGCAGGTCACTATTTCTGAAAGAGACTCAGAAAGATCAATCCTGTATGAAACCACGGAACGACACCAACTTTACTCGATCCTTCAGATTCCTGTCCTTACGTGAGGTCTTCACTCTCCAATACTAGACTGTAAAGGTAAATCAAAGATGCCCCAAACAAAACTGGCAGCAATTGGCAAAACTGCCAGCACAACGATTTTACCTTACAATAGAAAGTAAAACTCCACTTTAAAACAAAACTGCATCATGAGACAAACACTCAGCATAACAGAGTATATGACGAAATAAACAACAAAGAAACTGCGTAACAACAGGGGTTTCCTGTTATATACCTGTTGAGAACATTTCATCATGTGACCTCACACTGGTGGGAAAATTACATCACCCCACCATCACCAGACCATTACATCATGTTCACAAGATACTCAATTACATCCTAGTAATAAGACAGTCACAAGACACCCACAAGGTATGTAACACATACATCCACAGACCCCAGCATCGTCCGGACTGGAATTCATAACACTTAGGAATGCATTGCTCCAAATTAAATCCACAATACATTTTCAAGGAAGAAAGAACTGGTAGCCAAAACAATTTACGAACTTTAAATGACCGAAACCCAAAAAATCACTGGAAAGTGCACTATTCAGACTCCAGTACAATATAGGCACACTTGAGACTGATCTACATTCTGTGCACAATTCAGTATAGTCTACAATCTCCACACCATTCAGACTGGTCTACAATCTCCACACCGTTCAGACTGGTCTACAATCTCCACACCATTCAGACTGGTCTACGATCACTGCATCATTCAGATTGGTCTACAATCTCCACACCATTCAGACTGGTCTACAACCTCCACACCATTCAGACTGGTCCACAATCTCCACACCATTCAGACTGGTCTACAATCTCCACACCAGTCAGACTGGTCTACAATCTCCACACCATTCAGACTTGTCTACAATCTCCACATCATTCAGACTGGTAGATAGAAAGCAGCTTCTTTATTCAAGAAAACAAGGTACAGCAGGTATTGTACGCAGACGCTTTCAGTGGAAAAGTCTGTTGGGCCAACGTGGGGCTTGATATTTATGTGCTAAACACAAAGGAGAATTCCATTTTTACAATGCTTTCTTTTGAAACTACATACAAACTTCACACGTTCTGATTCGCACCTGTCACATGTCCAGCAACAATAAATATATAATTGAGTCATGTTTTAGAAACGAACATAAACATTTATTAAACTCTGCTCAACAATAGTGAAAAGTATTCATACGACTAACTTAACCGGAAGTTAACTGCTATACGGCAACTCTGGAACAGTTCTTAAAGTGGTAAATTCAAACTCAGTCTTAAAGTGATAAATTCAAACGCAGTCTTAAAATGGTAAATTCAGAAGTCCAAGTGATTTACACAGTCAAGAAGGAGCGACTTATCTGGAAACAGATTTCTTCGAAGACGTGACGTTACTGCTGATTCTGTCCAAAAGGTTCACGATAAAGGAAATAAAACAGCTTAAAAGAAGTGACCTTTACCCAGGCGAATGAACACTGCACAAACCTGCCTGCTTTTACAGGGGTTATCTCAGATGCAGGTCACTATTTCTGAAAGAGACTCAAAAAGATCAATCCTTTATGAAACCGCGGAACGACACCAACTTTACTCGATCCTTCAGATTCCTGTCCTTTCGTGAGGTCTTCACTCTCCAATACTAGACTGTAAAGGTAAATCAAAGATGCTCCAAACAAAACTGGCAGCAATTGGCAAAACTGCCGGCACAACGATTTTACCTTACAATAGAAAGTAAAAATCCACTTTAAAACAAAACTGCATCATGAGACAAATACTCAGCATAACAGAGTAACTGACAAATTAAACAACGAATCAACTGCGTAACAACAGGGGTTTCCTGTTGAGAACATGTCATCACGTGACCTCACAGTGGCGGGAAAATTACATCATCCCACCATCACAAGACCATTACATCATGTTCACAAGATACTCAATTACCTCCTAGTCATAAGACAGTCACAAGACACCCACAAGGTATGTAACACATACATCCACAGACCCCAGCATCGTCTGGACTGGAATTCATAGCTTTTAGGAATGCATTGCTCCAAATTAAATCCACAATACATTTTCAGGGAAGAAAGAATGGTAGCCAAAACAATTTACGAACTTTAAATGACCGAAACCCAAAAAATCACTCGAAAGTGCACTATTCAGACTCCAGTACAATATAGGCACACTTGAGACTGATCTATATTCTGTGCACAATTCAGTATAGTCTACAATCTCCACACCATTCAGACTGGTCTATGATCTCCACACCGTTCAGACTGGTCTACGATCTCCACACCATTCAGACTGGTCTACAATCTCCGTACCACTCAGAGTCTTCTACGATCACCGCATCATTCAGACTGGTCTACAATCTCCACACCGTCCAGACTGGTCTACAATGTCTGCACCATTCAGACTGGTCTACAAACTCCACACCGTTCAGACTAATCTACAATCTCCACACCATTCAGACTGGTCTACAATCTCCACACCATTCAAACTGGTCTACAATCTCCACACCATTCAGACTTGTCTACAATCTCCACACCGTTCAGACTGGTCTACGATCTCTACACCATTCATACTAGTCTACAATCTCCACACCATTCAGACTGGTAGATACAAACCAGCTTCTTTATTCGACAAAACAAGGTACAGCAGGTATTGTACGGAGGCGCTTTTAGTGGAAACGTCTGCTGGGCCAACGTGGGGCTCGATATTTATGTGCTAAACACAAAGGAGTATTCGATTTTTACAATGCTTTCTTTTGAAACTACATACAAACTTTACATGTTCTGATTCGCACCTGTCACGTGTCCAGCAACAATAAGTATATAATTGAGTCATGTTTTAGAAAGAAACGTAAACATTTATTAAACTCTGCTCAACAATAGCGAAAAGTATTCAAACAACGAACTTAACAGGAAGTTAACTGCTATACGGCAACTCTGGAACAGTTCTTAAAGTGGTAAATTCGAACTCAGTCTTAAAGCGGAAAATTCAAACGCAGTCTTAAAATGGTAAATTCGGAAGTCCAAGTGATTTACACAGTCAAGGAGATACTTCTCTGGAAACGGATTTCTTCGAAGACGTGACGTTACTGCTGATTCTGTCCAAAGGGTTCACGATAAAGGAAATAAAATGGCTTAAAGGAAGTGACCTTTACCTTGGCTAATGAACATTGCACAAACCTTCCTGTTTTTACAGGGGTTATCTCAGATGCAGGTCACTATTTCTGAAAGAGACTCAAAAAGATCAATCCTTTATGAAACCGCGGAACGACACCAACTTTACTCGATCCTTCAGATTCCTGCCCTTTGTGAGGTCTTCACTCTCCAATACTAGACTGTAAAGGTAAATCAAAGATGCCCCAAACCAAACTGGCAGCAATTGGCAAAACTGCCAGCACAACCATTTTACCTTACAATAGAAAGTAAAAATCCACTTTAAAGAAAACTGCATCATGAGACAAATACTCAGCATACCAGAGTAACTGACAAATTAAACAACGAATCAACTGCGTAACAACAGGGGTTTCCTGTTATATACCTGTTGACAACATGTCATCACGTGACCTCACAGTGGCGGGAAAATTATATCACCCCACCATCACAAGACCATTACATCATGTTCACAAGATACTCAATTACCTCCTAGTCATAAGACAGTCACAAGATACCCACAAGGTATGTAACACATACATCCACCCACCTCAGCATCGTCCAGACAGGAATTCATAGCTCTTAGGAATGCATTGCTCCAAATTATATCCACAATACATTTTCAAGGAACAAAGAACTGGTAGCCAAAGCCATTTACTAAATTCAAATGACTGAAACCCAAAAAATCACTCGAAAGTGCACTATTCAGACTCCAGTACAATATAGACACACTTGAGACTGATCTACATTCTGTTCTCAATTCAGTATAGTCTACAATCTCCACACCATTCAGACTGCTCTATGATCTCCACAACATTCAGACTGGTCTACAATTTCCACACCATTCAGACTGGTCTACGATCACCACAGCATTCAGACTGGTCTAGGATCTCCACACCATTCAGACTGGTCTATGATCTCCAAACCATTCAGACTGGTCTACAACCTCCACACCATTCAGACTGCTCTACATTCTCCACACCGTTCGGACTGGTCTACGATCTCGACTGCATTCAGAATTGGCTATGATCTCCACACCATTCAGACTGGTCTACAATCTCCGCACCATTCAGACTGGTCTATGAACTCCACACCATTCAGACTAGTCTACGATCTCCACACCATTCAGACTGGTCTACAATCTCCACACCATTCAGCCTGGTCTACAATCTCCACACCATTCAGACAGAACTACAATCTCCACACCATTCAGACTGGTCTACAATCTCCACACCATTCAGACTGGTCTACAATCTCTGCACCATTCAGACTGGTCTACAATCTCTGCACCATTCAGACTGGTCTATGAACTCCACACCATTCAGACTGGTCTACAATCTCCACACCATTCAGACTAGTCTATAAACTCCGCACCAGTCAGACTGGTCTATGAACTCCACACCATTCAGTCTCGTCTACAATCTCCGTACCATTCAGTCTCTTCTACGATCTGCGCACCAGTCAGACTGGTCTACAATCTCCGCACCATTCAGACTGGTCTACGATCTCCACACCATTCAGACTGGTCTACGATCTCCACACCATTCAGACTGGTCTACAATCTCCACACCATTCAGACTGGTCTACAATCTCCACACAATTCAGACTGGTCTAAAATCTCCACACCGTTCAGACTGGTCTACAGTCTCTACACCATTCAGACTGGTCTACAATCTCCACACAATTCAGACTGGTCTACAAACTCCACAGCATTCAGACTGGTCTAATATCTCCACACCATTCAGACTTGTCTACAATCTACACACCATTCAGACTGGTTGATAGAAAGCAGCTTCTTCATTCGACAAAACAAGGTACAGCAGGTATTGTACGCAGATGCTTTCAGTGGAAATGTCTGCTGGGCCAACGTAGGGCTCTTTATTTATGTGCTGAACACAAAGGACAATTCAATTTTTACAATGCTTTCCTTTGAAACTACATACAAACTTCACACGTTCTGATTCACACCTGTCACGTGTCCAGCAACAATAAATATATAATTGAGTCATGTTTTAGAAAGAAACATAAACATTTATTAAACTCTGATCAACAATAGCGAAAAGTACTCAAACGACTAACTTAACCGGAAGTTAACTGCTATACGGCAACTCTGGAACAGTTCTTAAAGTGGTAAATTCGAACTCAGTCTTAAAGTGGTAAATTGAAATGCAGTCTTAAAATGGTAAATCCAGAAGTCCAAGTGATTTACACAGTCAATAAGGAGAGACTTCTCTGGAAATGGATTTCTTCAAAGACGTGACACTACTGCTGATTCTGTCCAAAGGGTTCAGAACAAAGGAAAAAAAACGGCATAAATAGTATTTCTGAAACAGACTCAAAAAGATCAATCCTTTATGAAACCGCGGAACGACACCAACTTTACTCGATCCTTCAGATTCCTGTCCTTTGTGAGGTCTTCACTCTCCAAAACTAGACTGTAAAGGTAAATCAAAGATGCTCCAAACAAAACTGGCAGCAATTGGCAAAACTGCCGGCACAACGATTTTACCTTACAATAGAAAGTAAAACTCCACGTTAAAACAAAACTGCATCATGAGACAAATACTCAGCATAACAGAGTAACTGACAAATTAAACAACGAATCAACTGCGTAACAACAGGTGTTTCCTGTTGAGAACATGTCATCACGTGACCTCACAGTGTCGGGAAAATTACATCACCCCACCATCACAAGACCATTACATCATGTTCACAAGATACTCAATTACCTCCTAGTCATAAGACAGTCACTAGACACCCACAAGGTATGTAACACATACATCCACAGATCCCAGCATCGTCCAGACTGGAATTCATAGCTTTTAGAAATGCATTGCTCCAATTTAAATCCACAATACATTTTCAAGGGACAAAGAACTGGTAGCCAAAGCCATTTACTAAATTTAAATGATCGAGACCCAAAAAATCACTTGAACGTGCACTATTCAGACTCCAGTACAATATAGGCACCCTTGAGACTGATCTACATTCTGTGCACAATTCAGTATGGTCTACAACCTCCACACCATTCAGACTGGTCTACGATCTCCACACCTTTCTGACTGGTCTACAATCTCCACACCATTCAGACTGGTCTACGATTTCCACACCATTCAGACTGGTCTACAATCTCCACACCATTCAGACTGGTCTACAATCTCCACACCATTCAGACTGGTAGATACAAAGCAGCTTCCTTATTCGACAAAACAAGGTACAGCAGGTATTGTACGGAGACAATTTTAGTGGAAACGTCTTCTGGGCCAACGTGGGGCTCGATATTTATGCGCTAAACACAAAGGACAATTCCATTTTTACAATGCTTTCTTTTGAAACTACATACAAACTTCACACGTTCTGATTCGCACCTGTCATGTGTCCAGCAACAATAAAAATATAATTGAGTCATGTTTTAGAAAGAAACATAAATACTTATTAAACTCTGCTCAACAATAGCGAAAAGTATTCAAACAACTAACTTAACCGGAAGTTAACTGCTATACGGTAACTCTGGAACAGTTCTTAAAGTGGTAAATTCAAACGCAGTCTTAAAATGGTAAATTCAGAAGTCCAAGTGACTTACACAGTCAATAAGGAGAGACTTCTCTGGAAATGGATTTCTTCGAAGACGTGACGTTACTGCTGATTCTGTCCAAAGGGTTCATGACAAAGGAAATAAAACGGCCTAAAGGAAGTGACCTTTACCCTGGTGAATGAACATTGCACAAACCTCCCTGTTTTTACAGGGGTTATCTCAGATGCAGGTCACTATTTCTGAAAGAGACTCAAAAAGATCAATCCTTTATGAAACCGCAGAACGACACCAACTTTACTCGATCCTTCAGATTCCTGTCCTTTCGTGAGGTCTTCACTCTCCAATACTAGACTGTAAAGGTAAATCAAAGATGCTCCAAACAAAACTGGCAGCAATTGGCAAAACTGCCAGCACAACGATTTTACCTTACAATAGAAAGTAAAAATCCACTTTAAAACAAAACTGCATCATGAGACAAATATTCAGCATAACAGAGTAACTGACAAATTAAACAACGAATCAACTGCGTAACAACAGGGGTTTCCTGTTATATACCTGTTGACAACATGTCATCACGTGACCTCACAGTGGCGGGAAAATTACATCACCCCACCATCACAAGACCATTACATCATGTTCACAAGATACTCAATTACATCCTAGTCATAAGACAGTCACAAGACATCCACAAGGTATGTAACACATACATCCACAGACCCCAGCATCGTTCGGACTGGACTTTTAGGAATGCATTGTTCCAAATTAAATCCACAATACATTTTCGAGGAACAAAGAACTGGTAGCCAAAGCCATTTACTAAATTTAAATGACCGAAACCCAAAAAATCACTCGTACGTGCACTATTCAGACTCCAGTACAATATAGGCACCCTTGAGACTGATCTACATTCTGTGCACAATTCAGTATAGTCTACAATCTCCATACCATTCAGACTGCTCTACGATCTCCACACCATTCAGACTGGTCTATAATCTCCACACCATTCAGACTGGTCTACGATCTCCACACCTTTCAGACTGGTCTACAATCTCCACACCATTCAGACTGGTCTACAATCTCCACACCATTCAGACTGGTCTGCAATCTCCACACCATTCAGACTGGTCTACAATCTCCACACCATTCAGACTGGTCTATAATCTCCACACCATTCAGACTGGTCTACAATCTCCACAGTGTTCAGACTGGTCTACAATCTTCAAACCATTCAGACTGATCTACAATCTCCACACCATTCAGACTGGTCTGCAATCTCTACACCATTCAGACTGGTCTACAATCTCTGCACCATTCAGACTAGTCTACATCTCCACACAATTCAGACTTTAGTACTGTCTGTAGGAATCTGACTGGAGGGCAATGTCTGCACCAGTTATTCTGGAGTACAATGTCTGCAGCATTCATACTTGTCTGGAATCTCTACACCATTCAATCTCTCCATAAGACATAGGAGCTGAATTAGGTCATTTGGCCCATTGAGTCTGCTCCACCATTTAATCACAGCTGATCTTTTTGTTTCCCTTCCTCAACCCCACTCCCCAGCCTTCTCCCTGAAACCTTTGATTCCCTGTCCAATCATGAACCTATGAAACTCTGCCTTCGATACACCGAATGACCTGGCCTCCACTCCTGCACGTGGCAAAAAATTCCACAAATTCACCACCCTCTGGCTAAAGAAATTTCTTGGCATCTCTGTTTTGAATGGACGCCCCTCTATCCTCAGGCTGTGCCGTCTTCTCCTGCTCATCCTTTCCACATCTACTCTGTCCAGTCCTTTCAACATCTGAAAGGTTTCAATGAGCTTCTGTCTCATCCTTCTAAATTCCAGCAGGTACAGACCCAGAGCCATTAAATGTTCCTCATATGATAACCCTTTCATTCCTGGAATCACCCTCTGGACCTTCTCCCATGCCAGCATATCTCTTCTAAGATGAGGGGCCCAAACCTGTTCACAATACTCAAGGTGAGGCCTCACCAGTGCCTTATAAAGCCTCAGCATCACATCCCTGCTCTTGTATTCTAGACCTCTTGAAATGAATGATAACATTGCATTTGCCTCCCTCACCACTGACTTATCCTGTAAGTTAACCCCCGTTATTTTTTCTCCTGCTTTATTTTCCAGCGGTCCTACATCCACTTTCATCTCTTTTTTATTTACATTCCTGAAAAAGCTTTTACTATTCACTTTTAATATTATTTGCCAGCTTGCTTTCATATTTCATCTTTTCCCTTCTAATGATTTGTTTGGTTGCTCTCTGTAGGTTTTTAAAAACTTCCCAATTCTCTATTTTCCCACTAATTTTTGCTTTGTTGTATGCCCTCTCTTTTGGTTTTACATTAGCTCTGACTTCCCTTGTCAGCCACGGTTGTACTATTTTACCATTTGAGTATTTCTTCATTTTTGCAATACACCCGTCCTGCACCTTCCTCGTTTTTACCAGAAACGCACACCCTTGCTGCTCTGCGGACATCCCTGCCAGCATCACCTTCCAATTTACTTTGGCCAACTCCTCTCTCATACCACTGTAATTTCCCTTACTCCACTGAAATACTGCTACACCTGACTTTCTCCCTATCGAATTTCAAGTTGAACTCAAGCATATTGTGATCACTGGCTCCTAAGTGTTCTTTCACTTAAGCTCCCTAATCGCCTCTGGTTCATTACATAACACCCAATCCAGTATAGCTGACCCTCTAGTAGGCTCAACAACAAACTGCTCTAAAAAGTCATCTCTTAGGCATTCAACAAACTCACTCTCTTGTGATTCATTACCAATCGATCTGCATGTTAATGTCTCCCATGACTATCATAACATTGCCATTTGACAGACCTTTTCTTTTTCCAGTTGTAACCTGTGCTCCACCTCCCAGCCACTGTTGGGAGGTCTGTATATAACTGCCAGCAGGATCCCTTTATCCATGCAGTTTTTTAACTCAACCCACAAGGATTCAACATTTTCCGTTCCTATGTCAGATCTTTCTTCTTTGATTTGATGCCATTCTTTACCAGTAGAGCCATACCATCCACTCTGTCTACCTCCCTATCCCTCCGATATAACGTGTAACCTTGGACATTCAACTCCCAACTACAACCATCCTTCAGCCACTATTCAGGGATGGCTACAACATCATACCTGGCAATCTGTAATCGTGCAACAAGATCATCCTCCTTATTTCTCGTACTATGTGCACTGAGATACAACACCTTGAGTACCTGTACTGTATTTGCTACCCTTTTTGATTTTGCATCCCTAACGTACTGATACTGGCCGGCTGGTGGCGTAATCGCATTAGCGCCGGACTTCGGAGTGAAAGCTCCCGAGTTCGAATCTAGCCGGCTCCCTTGCACACTTTCCATCCGTGCTGGGTTGAGCTAGCAACTCGGCCTCGTCAAAATAAGAAAGCCTGCTAAAACACGCCATCATGATGGTGTCCTGATGACTCCACTCGGAGATAAGGGCTTTCTTCTTCAATGTACTGAGACTCACCCTGTTTGCTGCGACTATGTCCCATCACCTGCATGCCAATTCCTGACAGTCTGACTGCATGCTATCTTTATTTTTTTTTACCATCCGTCCTATCTTGAGTCCCTTCACTCCAGTTTCCACCCTCCTGCCAAATCAGTTTAAACCCTCCCCAACAGCTCTAACAAACCTGCCCGCGAGAATATTGGTCCCCCTCGGGTTCAGGTGCAACCCATCACTTATGAACAGATCATACCTCTCCCAGAAGAGATTCCAATTATCCAAGAACCTTAAGCTCTGCCCCCTGCACCAGCTTCTCAGCCACGCATAAATTTGCCAATTCATCCTGTTTCTACCGTCACTGGCGCATGGCACAGGCAGCAATCCAGAAATTACTACACAGGAGGTCCTGCTTCTCAGCTTTCTACCTAGCTATCTAAAATCTCTTTTCAGGACCTCTTTGCTTTTCCTTCCCATGTCATTGGTACCAATATGTACCGAGACATCTGGCTGCTCTCCCTCCCTCTCCAGAATGTTGTGGGCGCGATCTGGGACTTCACTGACCCTGACACCTGGGTGGCTGCATACCATCCGGGTGTCCCGTTCACGTCCACAGAATCTCCTGTCTGTCCCCCCCACTATCGAGTCCCCTATCACCACAGCTTCTTTCTTCTCTCTCTTTCCCTTCTGCACCACAGACCCATGCTCAGTCCCTGTAACCCGATAGCCGTGGCATTCCCCTGGGAGGTCATCCCCACAAAATTATGCATTATTTGACAGGAATCGCCACAGGTGTGCTCTGCTCTAAATGCCCATTTACATTTCCATTCCCCCTGACACTTAACCAGCTACTCACCTCCTGCAACTTCGGGGTGACTACTTCCCTGTAACTCTGATCAATTATCTTCCACTCTCCCGTACAAGCCAAAGGTCATCCAGCTGCTGCTCCAGATCCCTAACATGGTCTTCAAGGAGCTGCAGTCAGAGGCACTTCACGCAGAAGTAGTCTCCCGACAACCTCAGCACCAGCCAGTCTGGAATACAATCGCTGTACGATTCAAACTCGTCAACAATATCTGCACCATTGTCAATGGACATGCAATCTCCACACCATTCAGACTGGTCTATAATCTCCACACCAATCAGACTGATCTACAATCTCCACACCATTCAGACTGGTCTACAATCTCCACACCATTCAGACTGGTCTACAATCTTCACACCATTCAGACTGGTCTATAATCTCCACACCATTCAGACTGGTCTACAATCTCCACACCATTCAGACTGGTCTACGATCTCCACACCATTCAGACTGGTCTACGATCTCCACACCATTCAGACTGGTCTACGATCTCCACACCATTCAGACTGGTCTACATTCTCTGCAACCTTGAGACTGGTCTACTCTCTGTACACAATTGACTTTGGTCTACAATATATGCATTAGTCTGAATGGTGCCAAGATTGTAGACCTGCCTCAACGGTGCATTGAATGTAGACCAGTCTGAATGATGCAGAGATTGTAGACCAGTCTGACTAGCGTAGTGATTAGAAACACAGAACATTGAAAACCTACAGGACAATACAGGCCCTTTGGCCCACAATGCTGTGCCAAACATGTACTTACTTTAGAAATTACCTTGGGTTACACATAGCCCTCTATTTTTCTAAGCTCCATGTCCCTATCCAGGGGTCTCTTAAAAGACCCTGTGAAATCCGCCTCCACTACCGTCGCCGGCAGCCCATTCCACGCACTCACCACTTCTTTCCAAGCTCCTTAAAACTGTGCCTTCTTGTGTTAGCCATTTCAGCCCTTGGAAAAAACCTCTGACTATCCACACGATGAATGTCTCTTGTCATCTTATACCCCGCTAACTGGTCACCTCTCATCCTCCGCTGCTGTAAGGAGAAAAGGCCGAGTTCACTCAAGCTATTCTCAAAAGGCATGCTCCCCAATCCAGGCAACATCCTTGTAAATCTCCTCTGCACTCTTTCTATGGTTTCCACATCCTTTCTGTAGTGAGGCAACCAGAACTGAGCACAATTCTCAAAATGGGGTCTGACCAGGTTCCTATATGACTGTAACAGAAGTCCAATGCACCGTATGCATTCTTAACCACAGAGTCAATCTGCTCAGTAATCTTGAGTGTCCTATGGACTCGGACCCCAAGATCCCTCTGATCCTCCACACTGCCAAGAGTCTTACCATTAATGCTATATTCTGCCATCATATTTGACCTAACAAAATGAACTACATCACACCTGTCTGGGTTGAACTCCATCTGCCACTTCTCAGCCCAGGTTTGCATCCTATCAGTGTCCCACTGTAACCTCTGACAGCCCTCCACACTATTCACAACACTTTCAACCTTTGTGTCATCAGCAAATTTACTAACCCATCCCTCCACCTCCTCATCCAGGTCACTTATAAAAATCATGAAGAGTAGGGTCCCAGAACAGATCCCTGAGGCACACCACTGGTCACCAACCTCCATGCAGAATATAATCCATCTACAACCACTCTTTGTCTTCTGTGGGCAAGCCAGTTCTGGATCCACAAAGCAATGTCCCCTTGGATACCATTCCTCCTTACTTTCTCAATAAACCTTGCATGGGGTACCTTATCAAATGCCTTGCTGAAATCCATATACACTACATCTACTGCTCTACCTTCATCAATGTGTTTAGTTACATCCTCAAAAAATTCAATCAGGCTTGTAAGGCACGACCTGCCTTTGACAAAGCCACGCTGACTATTTCTAATCATATTATGCCTCTCCAAATGTTCATAAATCCTGCCTCACAGGATCTTTTCCAACAACTTACCAACACTGAAGTAAGATTCACTGGTCTATAATTCCCTGGGCTATCTCTACTTGTTTCCTTAAATGAGGGACCTACATCTGCAAACTTCCAATCCTCCGGATGCTCTCCTGTCCCCAATGATGATGCAAAGATCATCGCCAGAGGCTCAGCAATCTCCTCCCTTGCCTCCACAGTAGCCTGGGGTACATCCCATCTGGTCCCGGAGACTTATCCAACTTGATGCTTTCCAAAAGCTCCAGCATATCCTCTTTCTTAATATCTACACGCTTAAGCTTTCCAGTCCACTGTAAGTCATCCCTACAATTGCCAAGATCCTTTTCCGTAGTGAATACTGAAGCAAAGTATTCATTAAGTACCTCTGCTATCTCCTCCAGTTCCATACACACTTTTCCACTGTCACACTTGATTAGTCCCATTCTCTCATGTCTTATCCTCTTGCTCTTCACATACTTGGGGTTTTCCTTAATCCTGTCTGCCAAGGCCTTCTCATGGCCCCTTCTGGCTCTCCTATTTTCATTCTTAAGCTCCTTCTTGCTAGCCTTATAATCTTCTAGATCTCTATCATTACCTGTTTTTTGAACCTTTCATATGCTTTTCTATTCTTCTTGACTAGATTTTCAACAACCTTTGTGCACCATGGTTCCTGTACCCTACCATCCTTTCCCTGTCTCATTGGAACATACCTATGCAGAACCCCATGCAAATATCCCCTGAACATTTGCCACATTTCTTCCGTACGTTTCCCTGAGAACATCTGTTCCCAATTTATGCTTCCAAGTTTCTGCCTGATAGCCTCATATTTCCCCTTACTCCAATTAAACATTTCCCTAACTTGTCTGTTCCTATCCCTCTCCAATGCTATGGCAAAGGAGATAGAATTGTGATCACTATCTTCAAAATGCTCTCCCACTGAGAGATCTGACACCTGACCAGGTTCATTTCCCAATTCTCTACCAGATCAAGTACAGCCTCTCTTCTTGTAGGCTTATCTACATATTGTGTCAAGAATCCTTAATGAAAACACCTGACAAACCCTTTAATCTAAACCCTTTGCTCTAGGGAGATGCCAACCAATATTTGGGAAATTAAAATCTCTCACCATGACAACCCTGCTATTATTACTCCTTTCCATAATCTGTCTCCCTATCTGCTCCTTGATGTCCTTGTTACTTCTGGTGGTCTATAAAAAATACCCAGTAGAGTTATTGACCCCTTCCTATTCCTAACTTCCACCCACATAGACTCAGTAGACAATCCCTCCATGACTTCCTCCTTTTCTGTAGCCATGACACTATCTCTGATCAACAGTGCCACGCCCCCACCTCGTTTGCCTCCCTCCCCGTCCTTTCTGAAACATCTAAAGCCTGGCGCTCAAAGTAATCATTCCTGCCCCTGAGCCATCCAAGTCTCTGTAATGGCCACAACATCATAGCTCCAAGTACTGATCCACACTCTAAACTCATCCACTTTGTTCTTGATGCATCTTGCACTAAAATAGACACATCTCAAACCATCAGTGTGAGCACATCCCTTCTCTATCAGTTGCCTGTCCTCCCTCTCCCACTGTCTCCAAGCTTTCACTATTTGATAGCTAACTGCCCCTTCCTCTGTCTCTTCAGTTTAGTTCCCACCTCCCAGCAATTCTAGTTTAAACTCTCCCCAATAGCCTTAGCAAACCTCCCTGCCTGGATATTGGTCCCCCTCAGATTCAAGTGCAACCCATCCTTTCTGTACAAGTCACGCCTTCCCCAGAAGAAGTCCCAATGATCCAGAAATCATTGGTTGCAGAGAGACTTGGTCAGTTTAGGAGAGTGGGCAAAGAAATGGCAGATCAGATACAATGTTGGGAAATGTACGGTTGTACATTTTGGAAGAAGAAATAATTGGGCAGATTAAAGTGCAAAGGGATTTGGGGGTCCTCGTGCAGGATATCCTAAAGGTTAAACATCAGGTTGGATCGGCAGTAAGGAAAGCGAATGCTATATAACCATATAACAATTACAGCACGGAAACAGGCCACGTCAGCCCTTCTAGTCCATGCTGAACTCTTTTTCTCACCTAGTCCCACCGACCTGCACTTAGCCGATAACCCTCTATTCCTTTCCTGTCCATATAGCTGTCCAATTTAACTTTAAACGACAACATCGAACCTGCCTCAACCACTTCTGCTGGAAGCTCGTTCCACACAGTCACCACTCTCTGAGTAAAGAAGTTCCCCGTCATGTTACCCCTAAACTTCTGCCCTTTAACTCTCAACTCATGTCCTCTTGTTTGAATCTCCCCCACTCTCAATGGAAAAAGCCTATCCACATCAACTCTATCTATCCCCCTCATAATTTTAAATATCTCTATCAAGTCCCCCCTCAACCTTCTACATTCCAAAGAATAAAGGCCCAACTTGTTCAACCTTTCTTTGTAACTTAGGTGATGAAACCCAGGTAATATTCTAGTAAATCTTTTCTGTACTCTCTCTATTTTGTTGACATCTTTCCTATAATTCGGTGACCAAAACCATACATAATACTCCAAATTTGGCCTCACCAATGCTTTGTACAATTTCAACATTACATCCTATCTCCTATACTCAATGCTTTGATTTATAAAGGCCAGCATACCAAAAGCTTTCTTCACCACCCTATCCACATGATATTCCACCTTCAGGAAACTATGCACCATTATTCCTAGATCCCTCTGTTCTACAGCATTCTTCAATGCCCTACTGTTTACCATGTATGTCCTATTTTGATTAGTCCTACCAAAATGTAGCACCTCACATTTATCAGCATTAAACTCCATCTGCCATCTATCAGCCCACTCTTCTAACTGGCCTAAATCTCTCTGCAAGCTTTGAAAACCTACTTCATTATCCACAACACCACCTATCTTAGTATCATCTGCATACTTACTAATCCAATTTACCACCCCATCATCCAGATCATTAATATATATGACAAATAACACTGGACCCAGTACAGATCCCTGAGGCACACCACTAGTCACTGTCCTCCAATCTGACGAACAGTTATCCACCACCACTGTCTGGCGTCTCCCATCCAGCCACTACTGAATCCACTTTAGTACAAACGTACTTCAATATTAATACCTAACGATTGAACCTTGCTAACCAACCTTCCATGTGGGACCTTGTCAAAGACCTTACTGAAGTCCATATAGACAACATCCACTGCTTTAGCCTCATCAACTTTCCTAGTAACCTCTTCAAAAAATTCAATAAGATCTGTCAAACATGACCTTCCATGCACAAATGCACATTGACTGTTCCTAATCAGACCCTGTCTATCCAGATAATTATATATACCATCTCTAAGAATACTTTCCATCAATTTACCCACCACTGACACCAAACTCACAGGCCAATAATTGCTAGGTTTACTCTTAGAACCCTTTTTAAACAATGGAACAACATGAGCAATACGCCAATCCTCCGGCACCATCCCCGTTTCTAATGACATTTGAAATATTTCTGTCAGAGCCCCTGCTATTTCCACACTAACTTCCCTCAAGGTCCTAGGGAATATCCTGTCAGGACCCAGAGACTTATCCACTTCTATATTCCTTAAAAGCCCCAGTACTTCCTGTTCTTTAATCATCGTAGTTTCCATAACTTCCCTACCTGTTTCCTTTATCTTACACAGTTCAATATCCTTCTCCTTAGTGAATACTGAAGAAAAGAAGTTGTTCAGAATTTCCCCCATCTCTTTTGGCTCCACACATAGCTGTCCACTCTGATTCTCTAAGGGACCAATTTTAATCACTCACTATCCTTTTGCTATTAATTTAACAGTAGAAACCCTTGGGATTTATTTTCATCAAAGTTGCTGGTGAACACAGCAGGCCAGGCAGCATCTCTAGAAAGAGGTACAGTCGATGTTTCGGGCCGAGACCCTTCGACAGGACTAACTGGAGGAAGAGCTAGTAAGAGATTTGAAAGTGGGAGGGAGAGGGGAGATCCAAAATGATAGGAGAAGACAGGAGGGATGGAGCCAAGAGCTGGACAGGTGATTGGCAAAAGGGATATGAGAGGATCATGGGACAGGAGACCTAGGGAGAAAGAAAAGGGGGAGTGGGAGAAAAACCCAGAGGATGGGCAAGGGGTATAGTGAGAGGGACAGAGGGAGAAAAAGGAGAGAGAGAGAAAAAGAATGTGTGTATATAAATAAATAACGGATGGGGTACGAGGGGGAGGTGGGGTATTAGCAGAAGTTAGAGAAGTCAATGTTCATGCCATCAGGTTGGAGGCTACCCAGACGGAATATAAGGTGTTGTTCCTCCAACCTGAGTGTGGCTTCATCTTTACAGTAGAGGAGGCCGTGGATAGACATATCAGAATGGGAATGGGATGTGGAATTAAAATGTGTGGCCACTGGGAGATCCTGCTTTCTCTGGCGGACAGAGCGTAGGTGTTCAGCAAAACGATCTCCCATTCTGCATCGGGTCTCGCCAATATATAGAAGGCCACATCGGGAGCACCGGACGCAGTATATCACCCCAGCCGACTCACAGGTGAAGTGTTGCCTCACCTGGGAGGACTGTCTGGGGCTCTGAATGGTGGTAAGGGAGGAAGTGTAAGGGCATGTGTAGCACTTGTTCCGCTTACAAGGATAAGTGCCAGGAGGGAGATCAGTGGGGAGGGATGGGGGGGGAACGAATGGACAAGGGAGTCGTGTAGGGAGCGATCCCTGCGGAATGCGGGGGGGGGGAGGGAAAGATGTGCTTAGTTGTGGGGTCCCGTTGGAGGTGGCGGAAGTTACAGAGACTACTATGTTGGACCCAGAGGCTGGGGGGGTGGTAGGTGAGGACCAGGGGAACCCTATTCCTAGTGGGGTGGCAGGAAGATGGAGTGAGAGCAGATGTGCGTGAAATTGGGGAGATGCATTTGAGAGCAGAGCTGATGGTGGAGGAAGGGAAGCCCCTTTCTTTAAAAAAGGAGGACATCTGCCTCGTCCTGGAATGAAAATCCTCATCCTGAGAGCAGATGTGGCGGAGACGGAGGAATTGCGAGAAGGGGATGGCATTTTTGCAAGAGGCAGGGTGAGAAGAGGAATAGTCCAGATAGCTGTGAGAGCCAGTAGGCTTATAGTAGACATCAGTAGATAAGCTGTCTCCAGAGATAGAGACAGAAAGATCTAGAAAGGGGAGGGAGGTGTTAGAAATGGACCAGGTAAACTTGAGGGCAGGGTGAAAGTTGGAGGCAAAGTTAATGAAGTCAATGAGCTCAGCATGCATGCAGGAAGCAGCGCCAACGCAGTCGTCGATGTAGCGAAGGAAAAGTTGGGGGCAGATACCAGAATAGGCACGGAACATAGATTGTTCCACAAAGTCAACAAAAAGACAGGCATAGCTAGGACCCATATGGGTGCCCATAGCTACACCTTTAGTTTGGTGGAAGTGGGAGGAGCCAAAGGAGAAATTATTAAGAGTAAGGACTAATTCTGCTAGATGGAGCAGAGTGGTGGTAGAGAGGAACTGATTAGGTCTGGAATCCAAAAAGAAGCGTAGAGCTTTGAGACCTTCCTGATGGGGGATGGAAGTATATAGGGACTGGACATCCATGGTGAAAATAAAGCAGTGGGGGCCAGGGAACTTAAAATCATCGAAAAGTTTAAGAGTGTGAGAAGTGTCACGAACATAGGTAGGAAGGGATTGAACAAGGGGGGATAAAACCGTGTTGAGGTATGCAGAAACGAGTTCGGTGGGGCAGGAGCAAGCTGAGACAATAGGTCGGCCAGAACAGGCAGGTTTGTGGATGAATTCCTCGTGTTTGCGGATTTATTTTCACCTTGCCAAAGCAACCTCATATCTTCTTTTCACTTTTCTAATTTCTTTCTTAAGATTCTTTTTACATTCTTCATATTCCTCAAGCATTTACTCCAGGCTGCCTATATTTATTGTAGATATCTCTCTTTTTCTGAACCAAGTTTCCAATATCCCTTGAAAACCATGGCTCTCTCAAACTTTTAACCTTTCCTTTCAACCTAACAGGAACATAAGGATTCTGTACTCTCAAAATTTCACCTTTAAATGACCTCCATTTCTCTATTACATTCTTCCCATAAAACAAATTGTCCCAATCCATTCCTCCTAAATCCTTCCGCATCTCCTCGCATCCAATCAAAAATCTCAACCCTGGGTCCAGACCTATCCTTCTCCATAATTATATTGAAACTAATAGCATTGTGATCACTGGACCCGAAGTGCTCCCCAACACAAACCTCCTTCACCTGCCCTATCTCATTCCCTAACAGGAGATCCAACACTGCCCCTTCTCTAGTTGGTACCTCTATATATTGCTGCAAAAAACTACCCCGCACACATTTGACAATCTCCAAACCATCCAGCCTTTTACAGTATTACAAAATTAAAATCTCCCACAATCACAACCTTGCGCTTACTACAAATATCTGCTATCTCCTTACAAATTTGCTCCTCCAATTCTTGCTCCCCATTTGGTGGTCTATAATACACCCCCATAAGAGTTACTACACCTTTCCCATTCCTCAATTCCACCCAAATCGCCTCCCTAGACGAGCCCTCTAACCTATCCCGCCAGAGCACTGCTGTAATGTTTTCTCTGACGAGCAATGCAATACCTCCCCGTCTTGTCCCTCCTATTCTATCATACCTGAAGCAATTAAATCCAGGAATATTTAGTTGCCAATCATACCCCTCCTGTAACCATGTTTCACTAATAGCTACTACATCATACTTCTAGGTATCAATCCATGCTTTAAGCTCATCCACCTTTCTTATAATGCTCCTAGCATTAAAATAAATGCATTTAAGAAATTTTCCACCTCTTTCTCTCTGTTTATCACTGACAGTGCAAACAACTTCACTATTTTCTTTTTCTTCCTTCTTCCCTACATCTACTCCTACACTCTGGTTCTCCTCCCCCCTCATATAGAAACCATAGAAACCATAGAAACTACAGCACAGAAACAGGCCTTTTGGCCCTTCTTGGCTGTGCCGAACCATTTTCTGCCTAGTCCCACTGACCTGCACACGGACCATATCCCTCCATACACCTCCCATCCATGTATCTGTCCAATTTATTCTTAAGTGTTAAAAAAGAACCCGCATTTACCACCTCATCTGGCAGCTCATTCCATACTCCCACCACTCTCTGTGTGAAGAAGCCCCCCCTAATGTTCCCTTTAAACTTCTCCCCCCTCACCCTAAACCCATGTCCTCTGGTTTTTTTCTCCCCTTGCCTCAGTGGAAAAAGCCTGCTTGAATTCACTCTATCTTTACCCATCATAATTTTATATACCTCTATCAAATCTCCCCTCATTCTTCTACGCTCCAGGGAATAAAGTCCCAACCTATTCAATCTTTCTCTGTAACTGAGTTTCTCAAGTCCCGGCAACATCCTTGTAAACCTTCTCTGCACTCTTTCAACCTTATTTATATCCTTCCTGTAATTTTGGTGACCAAAACTGAACACAATACTCTAGATTCGGCCTCACCAATGCCTTATACAACCTCATCATAACATTCCAGTTCTTATACTCAATACTTTGATTAATAAAGGCCAATGTACCAAAAGCTCTCTTTACAACCCTATCTACCTGTGACGCCACTTTTAGGGAATTTTGTATCTGTATTCCCAGATCCCTCTGTTCCACTGCACTCCTCAGTGCCTTACCATTAACCCTGTATGTTCTACGTTGGTTTGTCCTTCCAACGTGCAATACCTCACACTTGTCTGTATTAAACTCCATCTGCCATTTTTCAGCCCATTTTTCCAGCTGGTCCAAGTCCCTCTGCAGGCTCTGAAAACCTTCCTCATTGTCTACTACACCTCCAATCTTTGTATCATCAGCAAACTTGCTGATCCAATTTACCACATTATCATCCAGATCACTGATATAGATGACAAATAACAATGGACCCAGCACTGATCCCTGTGGCACACCACTAGTCACAAGCCTCCACTCATAGAAGTAATTCTCTACCACCACTCTCTGGCTTCTTCCATCGAGCCATTGTCTAATCCAATTTACCACCTCTCCACGTATACCTAGCGACTGAACTTTCCTAACTAACCTCCCATGCGGGACCTTGTCAAAGGCCTTGCTGAAGTCCATATAGACAATATCCACTGCCTTCCCTTCCTTTCCTGGTAACCTCCTCAAAAAACTCCAATAGATTGGTCAAACATGACCTACCACGCACAAAGCCATGTTGGCTCTCCCTAATAAGTCCCAGTCTATCCAAATGCTGGTAGGTTCTGTCTCTTAGTACTCCCTCCAATAACTTACCTACTACCGACGTTAAACTTACTGGCCTATAATTTCCCGGATTACTTTTCGATCCTTTTTTAAACAACGGAACAATAAGAGCCACTCTCCAATCCTCCGGCACCTCACCTGTAGACAGCGACATTTTAAATATTTCAGCCAGGGCCCCTGCAATTTCAACACTAGTCTCCTTCAGACTAGTTTAAATCCACTGGAGCCTCTCTAGTAAACCTACCTGCAAGAATATTTATCCCCTTCTAGTTCAGATGTAGTCTGTCCCTCCGGAACAGGTCCCACCTTCCCTGGAAAACTGCCCAATTATCTATAAATCTGAAGCCCTCCCTCCTGCACCATGTCTTCAGCCAGGTGTTGATCTGCGCTGTCTTACTATTTCTAAACCCGCCTGCAATCCTGAGATTGCTATCCTGGAGGTCCTGTCCTTTAACTTGGCGCCTAACTCCCTAAACTTACATTTCAGGACCTTCTCACTCTTCCTACTCACATCGTTGGTCCCTACATAGACCACGACTTCTGGCTGCTCGCCCTCCCTCTTGAGAATACTGAGAACTCGATCCGAGATATCGCAGACCTTGACATCAGGGAGGCAACAGACCATCCGGAATTCTCAATCTCTTCCACAGGGCTTCTTATCTGTCCCCGTAACTATCAAATCCCCTATCAAATGCTATGTTGGCATTCATTTTAAGTGGAATAGTGTATGAGTAAGGAGGTGTTGATTAGGCTCTATGGGACACTGGTGAGACCGCATTTGGAATACTGTGTGCAGTTTTGGGCCCCCTATCTTCGAAGGAATTTACTGACGTTGGAGAGAGTTCAGAGAAGAGTTTACAAGGATGATTCCTGGAATGCAGGGGCTGACATATGAGGAGCATTTGTCAGCTCTTGGATTGTATTCATTAGATTATAGAAAAATGAGAGGGGATCTCATAGAAACATTTCGAATGTTGAAAGGGTTGGACAGAGTAGATGTGGAAAGGCTGTTTCCCTTGGTGGGTGAGTCCAGGACAAGAGGCCACAGTCTTAGAAGTAGAGGGTACCCATTTAAAACAGAGATGAGGAGAAATTTTTTTAGCCAGAGGGTCGTGGATCTATGGAATTCGTTGCGACATACAGCTGCGGAGGCCGATTATTGAGGGTGTTTAATGAGGAGATTGATAGGTATCTAATTAGTCAGGGTATCAAGGGATATGGGGAAAAAGCCGGAAATTGGAACTAGATGGGAAAATAGTTTAGCTCATGGTGGAGTGGCGGAGCAGACTCAAGGGGCTGAATCCCAAGATGACTACTTTTGAGGTCCTGCTTCTCAACTTCCTTCCAACTCCCTGTAGTCCATTTTCAGAACCTCCTCCCCTTTCCTCCCTATGTCGTTGGTGCCAATATGTACCACAACCTCTGGCCGTTCTCCTTCCCACTTCAGGATATCGTGGACGCGATCAGAAACATCCCGGACCCTGGCACCTTGGAGGCAAACTACAATCTGCGTTCCTTTCCTGCGTCCACAGAATCGCCTGTCTGACCCCCTAATTATAGAGTCCCCTATTACTGCTGCCTTCCTCCTTTCCCTATCCTTCTGAGCCACAGGGCCAGACTCTGTGCCAGAGGCACGGCCACTGTTGCCTCCCCCAGGTAGGCCGTTTGCCCCCCCCCCCCCAACAGTACTCAAACAGGAGTACCTTGTTGCAAGGGGGTGTTGGGGAGTCGACCCAAATGCAGGACACAGACACTGAAGTAGTATAAACAGGACTATATTTATTAAGAATTACCGGGCGGGGAGGGGGCGAAAGAACGAGGACAAAATGTCGATATGGAGGTTAATGCTGAATAACAAACCGGAAAACCAGGACTAGAACTTGGGACTTGGACTTGACTGGGAACTCGGGTCATGACTCGGAACTCGAGTCTTGGCAGGGACTCAGTACCTGGGTCTTGACTTGGCTCTTGACATAAAACTCAGACTTGGCTTGGCTTGGACACGGACTAGCCTAGGAACTCGGTTCCTGGGTCTTGACTTGGCTTTTGACTTCGAACATGGACTAGGCGTGACCTGGGACTCAGACTTGGCTTGACTTGGCTTGGAATTCGGATTTGGACAATGAAGAGACAGAATACCCAACTCAGATCAGTGGCAAACAGCCGGACCCACCCAGCCAGATGGACTCCTTCTTGGACACAGAGCCAGGACTCCTTTTTGGTGTGAGTTTCTGTTGCCGAGCTTCATGGTTTGAATTTCTGTTGAGTTCCTGATACCAAGCTTCTTGGAGAGTGTTTCTGACAGGTTCCTGATGCCGAGCTTCTTGGAGTGAGTTTGTGATGGGTTTCTGAAGGAATAGCTGAACCCCAGAGCTATTTATGTTGTAAGCCCGAAACGAGAATCAGGTGCCTCAATCAAGGCGCCCAACAGAACATAGGAAAACAGAAACAACCGGAATGCAGAATCCACGGACCAGACCATGACATACTTATTGTTAAGGGGAACAGCCACAAGGGTACTCTCTAGTATCTGACTCTTGCCCTTCCTTCTCCTGACTGTTACCCACTTATCTGTCTCCCGAGGCCTCAGTGTGACTACCTGCCTATAGCTCTTCATCACCTCCTCACTTTCCCTGATCAGATGAAGGTCATTGAGCTGCATCTCCAGTTCCATAACCCAGTCCCTAAGGAGCTGCAGCTTGCCACATCTGGCACAGATATGGCCGTCCGGGAGGCTGGGTGTCTCCCAAACAACCCACATCTGACACCTAGTTTAGAACACCGGCCTCACAAGCATACTTCCTATTCCTATTCTTCACAGGTAGCCTACCCCGCCTTGACCTGTTATCGCTTAAACCCTGTCGAGCCAAAGTCCTCCTTGTCATGGTCTGTGAAGTCCGTGTTCCAGTTCACGGTCCGGTCCATGGTTCCTCGTTCCCGGGTTTCTGGTTTTGCCCAGTTTCTGTTGTAGGCACATGTTTCTTGTTTTGGGGCTGAGACACAAATACCCCTGCAAACCAGGGGTTCCCTGCTGGACTGTCCTTTTCTCCTCCTTGTCTTTTCCCCCTCACCTGACACTCTGCCTGGATACCTCGCCTGCTCTACTGTCGAGTTCAATCGCCAATGCAGAGATGGAACTGTCTGTCGTTCTTCGATGTTTGTCTCTTCTTGTCCTTGCCTCTGTGGGGTAAGTCAGGCCGTTCTGCCATTGCCCTGTGGGGGGGCCTGTCGTGCCTTGTCTTGTCTTTGCCTCTGTTGGGTAAGTCCAGCTGTTCTGCCGTTACCCGACGGATGGTCCTGTCCCACCTTGGTGTGGAGAAGAAGTTGAGTCCCGGCTTGTCTAAGTCCCGGCTCTCTGTCTATGTACTGTCCTGTCTCATGTTGGTGTCATGTTAAAGATGAGTTCCGGCTTTTCGAAGGATAAGTCCTGGCTCCATGTTGATGTACAGTTCCCAGTCTGTCTCCGAGCTCCAGCCTCCACATTCCAAAACCAAAGACCCCAGCCTGCAGCCTCAAGACCCCAAGCCTGTCTCCAAGCCTGCAGCCTCAAGACCCCAAGCCTGTCTCAAAGCCTCAAGCCTCAAGACCCCAAGCCTGTCTCCAAGCCTCAAGCCTCAAGACCCCAAGCCTGTCTCCAAGCCTCAAGCCTCAAGACCCCAAGCCTGTCTCCAAGCCTCAAGCCTCAAGACCCCAGCCTCCTGTCCTGCAGTCATGTCATGTCCATGCCTGGTTCTGGGGCCCGAGCCCAAGGCAAGACCCAGGTTCTGGGTCCTAGTCCAGTTTCTGGCTCGAGGTCCAAGCCCAAGTCTGCGTTCTTGTCCCTGCTCCTTGTCTGTATCCTGTCACGTCCCTACTCTAGTCAAGTCCTGTTCCTTGTACTTCAGTGTCTGTGTCTTGCATTTGGGTTCGTTCCCAATGCCCCCAATGTGACACTCCTACTCTGTTTCCCTCTAGCATGTTACCCGCTCTATAAAGCTATCTTCCTTTTAAACTTTTCCAGGTGGTCTAACTCGCTGACGTCCATGCGCTTCTGCAGTCGTGCCTCGATCTATTCAGACTGGTCTACAATCTCTGCATCATTTAGACTATAGTACAATCTAGACACACCTGAGACTGGCCTTCAATCTCTGCACCATTCAGACTGGTCTACAATCTCCACACCATTCAGTTCGAGCTCATAGAACTAGATGTTTCAATCCCTCTGATAATCAGATCCTAACTCAGGTCGTAGCATGGAGGTTTTGAGGTGGGACTTGATGGGTGGCAGATGTTTCTCAGTATTCATCTGGTGGACACCCCTCTTCTTAGATGTTTCATCTGTCTAAGCCCACTACATCTCCAGGGGCCTCAACAGTATGACGGGGCATCCCAGGTGCTCCCCCCATGGGTCATTTTAGGTCCTAGCTGCCATTGCTCCTCTTCATCCATAACCAGTGCCTGCTTCACTTGGCTGCCTCCGAAGGTTCTTTATAGCTTGCTGCTGGCCCTTGTGTCAGACTCGCAATCCCTTCAGCAATCTGACCGTGGAAGTAGACACAAATCCTCTGTAGCCAACCTCAGCCGGGAAAATCTACACCTTCCATCTGCACAGCTCAGCACCTATGGACATATTAGCCATATCTCTATGGAGATATTAGCCTTTTGTCAAGGTCAACAGTCACTATCAGACTCCAGTATGCCTGACACCAACCATGTCACTGAGGGTGACACTGTCTGTCCTTGCCAGATAAAGGGGATGGTGGTTCTTCCAGTCATATAAGACCATAAGACAAAGGAGCAGAAGTTGGCTATTCGGCCCATCGAGTCTGCTTCGCCATTTTATCATGAGCTGATCCATTCTTCCATTTAGTCCCACTCTCCCGCCTTCTCACCATAACCTTTGATGCCCTGGCTATTCAGATACCTATCAATCTCTGCCTTAAATACACCCAATGACTTGGCCTCCACTGCCGCCCGTGGCAACAAATTCCACAGATTCACCACCCTCTGGCTAAAAAAATTTCTTTGCATCTCTGTTCTGAATAGGGGCCCTTCGATCCTTAAGTCATGCCCTCTCATACTAGACTCCCCCATCATGGAAAACAACTTTGCTACATCCACTCTGTCCATGCCTTTCAACATTCGAAATGTTTCTATGAGGTCTCCCCTCATTCTTCGAAACTCCAAGGAATACAGTCCAAGAGTGGACAAACGTTCCTCATATGTTAACCCTCTCATTCCCGGAATCATTCTAGTGAATCTTCTCTGTACCCTCTCCAACGTCAACACATCCTTTCTTAAATAAGGAGCCCAAAACTGCCCACAGTACTCCAAGTGAGGTCTCACCAGCGCCTTATAGAGCCTCAACATCACATCCCTGCTCCTATAACTTTACAGCTCCTCCCTTGGAGGGCCAGACACCCTGAGCCGATAGGCTGGTCCTGGACTTATTTCCATCTGGCATAATTTACATATTATTATTTAATTATTTATGGTTTTACATTGCTATGTTTATACTCTATTCTTGGTTGGTGCAACTGTAACGAAACCCAATTTCCCTCGGGATCAATAAAGTATGTCTATCTATCTATCTGTACTCTATTCCTCTAGAAATGAATGCCAACATTGCATTCGCCTTCTTTACCACCGACTCAACCTGGAGGTTAACTTTAAGGGTATCCTGCATGAGGACTCCCAAGTCCCATTGCATCTCCGAACTTTGAATTCTCTCCCCATTTAAATCATAGTCTGCCCATTTATTTCTTCTGCCAAAGTGCATAACCATACACTTTCCAACATTGTATTTCATTTGCCACTTCTTTGCCCATTCTTCCAATCTATCCAAGTCTCCCTGCAGACTCTCTGTTTCCTCAGCACCACCGGCCCCTCCTCCTATCTTTGTATGATCAGCAAACTTAGCCACAAAGCCATCTATTCCATAATCCAGATTGTTAATGTACAATGTAAAAAGAAGCGGCCCCAACACAGACCCCTGTGAAACACCACTGGTAACCGCAGCCAATCAGAATAGGATCCCTTTATTCCCACTCTCTGTTTCCTGCCAATCAGCTAACGCTCTATCCACGTATGTAATTTTCCTGTAATTCCATGGGCTCTTATCTTGTTAAGCAGCCTCATGTGTGGCACCTTGTCAAAGGCCTTCTGAAAATCCAAATATACAACATCCACTGCATCTCCCTTGTCTAGCCTTCTTGTAATTTCCTCAAAAAATTGTGTAAGGGGGTTTCGATTTTTATGTTACTGCGAAGGCTAATTAAAATGGCGTTTTTGTTATGTTAATCTGGGGAATGCGGCTTTGTTGTGCTTTAACGCTGAGAAAGTTTGCGCTAGCAGCTTATTGTGGTTTAGAGGGTGATAAGAGGGTGCTATTAACCAATTGGGATAGTTGTTATGGTTTTGGTGTATTTGAAGATACTGTTTGCGAGGGGTTTTGGGGCAGAAGGCGGGAGAGCGAGACAGAGGATGGACCAGGTGCTGTGAGTCCGCTAACGGGGTCGGACCCCGAGCGGGACGTTCGGCGAGGAGACGGAGACGGACTCGTGTGGAGCGTCTGGTCGACCACCGTTGTTGGTCCCAGGCGGCCGGTCGAGGTGGTCCGAGGGGTCGCAGGGTGAAGAAGAAGGTCCTTCTCCAACGGTTTTTGTGCACGAAGAGATTGAACTTTGATAAGTGTGGCGCCTTTTATTTTCCTTTTATATTTTATTCTCTTTTAATTATATAGTTCCAGTAATATCTATAAACTGTAAATCATTTAATTGCATCTGGTGTAATGTCTGTTATTTGGGCGGGGTGGGGTACCTCACACAGCATCCACACAAACGAATAACCCAGTTTGGCGGGGCCGAGGCTGTTTCCCTAGAGGACAGCGAGCCGAGCGACCCTGAGGGTGGCCAGGGAGGCTACATTGTGGGGGCTTTGTCCGGGATGCTTGAGTCTGTTGGTATGCTGTGTGGGTGCCCTGATTAAATCTGTAATGTGTGTCTCTGTGGGTTATTTGCTGTTGATTGCTGTATGCGTTGTGGGTGCGGTCTTCGTTCGAGTTCAGACTAGCATTGACGAGTTAGAGGTGGCACTCGGGGCTGTCCATGCAGTTGGGAGAGAGAGGAAAGAGTGGTCTGATTTGGAGGTAGAGTCTGTGAATAAATGTTCTAGCTCTGACAGGCTCCGCCTGGCGTTTGGGATAGTGTCCACCCCAAGAGGGGCGGAGCGGATCTCTGTTGTCAGATGAGTGGCAGTGCTTGGTTGAGGGAGAGCGACAGGGATTGGTTGAAAGTTTGAGTAGGCGGGCTGGTGACGGTGTTAGAGCTGTCAGGTTCACTTACACCGGAGTGACAGCTGTCAGTTATTTGAAAGGGGGGGGGGAGTTTTCAGTGTGCCTTCTCTGGCGAGGAGGGCGGCTAAATTGCTTGTAGTGCCAGGGGATCAGTTGTTCTGCTGATCAGAGAGGTGTCGGGAAACTTAGTGGAGGCCCAGTGGGGGAACGGCCTGCGGTCTCTGGGGAAACACGTTCCTAGCAATGTACCACTGAACTTCCGCAAGGAAAAGACCCTATTCCTGAAGGCTTAGAGGGACCACGCCCCAGGGTGACGTTATGGTTAGAGGGAAGCGATTCTAAAGCCATCCTTCACCCCGGGGCACAGGTCAAGTTGTTGGACAGTTCGTTTTACAACCGGTGTCTGAAGCATTTACCCTTGACAACTGCAAGGGCACCGGAGACTTTGGGTACTAGTGGCAGTAGTTATCCAGAAGACGATGATTGGTTAATGACCCTGGAGTTCATGGGGGCATTGTCTGGGCACCCAGCGTGTCGAGTTGCTTCTGAGGACGTGTGTAGCAGCCTTGAGCCGGTACCGAATTTAAGCAAGACCCAGCGGTGGTACGGCTTGGGGAAAGTAGCTGAGGGTGAGACCCTCTTAGTAGATGCTCCGAACCACCACGAGGGAGGGGAGCTGACCGCTGAAGACACCTCAGTGAGAGAGAGGTCATGGCAACTGGACCCTGGCGGCGTGGAAGATGAAGGCAGCGTGTGTGTGGTTTATGCGATGTGGTTTAATGTGCTGCGTCTGAGGGGTGGATGTTGCCAGATCCTGAGGAGTGCGGCTGTTGAGCCGAAGATGGCCTTTACTAGCTCCCTAGGATTCTTCCGATCCGAAAAGATGCCCAAGGGCATATCCGGAGCCCCTGCATCCTTCCCGCGGGGCATGAGGAAAACCATGGGGGAAGTGAAGGTGTGTGGAGTTTTGACGTATGTGGATGACCGCCTAGAGCTTGGATTCGCCTGGGGGGACTATGAGGCGAGGCGAGTGGCTGAGCCCGGGCGACCGAAGCGAAGTGTCAAATGTGGAGGAGTTTTTGGCCGGAGGAGTTTGGTGCAATGTGAGAAAAATGACCCGACATACCAGTTGAACTTCCTGGTGTTGGGACAGACGGTGGTGGACCGGGGGATGGAAACCCAGGTCGTCAATCTGAATGAGACACAGGGAAGAGAGGGGATTTGCCCTGCACTGCGGTCATATACTGACAAATTAATCCAGCGAGAAGAAACAATGACCCACCTTCGAAGGGATCAGCAGAAACTCAAGACGTCCATTCAGAACAGATTGGAAGATTTACAAGTTGGGGAAGATCAAGGAAGTGTTCTGACTAAGGTCAACAGAAAACCGAGAGCCCAGGGAGGGGAGTTTGACTACACTCCCCAGGAGGTAAAGAAATGGAGGACAGATCTCGGAAAAGGGAGGCGGACGCTTGAAAGGAACCTGAAGATGACTATCGCGAGCTTAAATGAAGTGGAAAAACTGAAAGTTGACCTGGAAGACGCCCTCAGGAAGAAACAACCGGAGGCTGAACATCCTTTAACTGCTGCTTTTCAGGTCAAGGTGGAAGAAGCTGGTGGGGTAACTGCGTCCCAGATTGAGATGGCCAAGAACCGTGAGTCAGAGCTGCTGAGGCTGTGGCGAGAGTTGGAGGAGTCCCAGAAGAAGCTGATGTCTGGGCTGCAGGAGGCTGAAGGGGTAGCCCCAGCTAAATGTTTCAGTTTGGAGAAACTCAAACAGCAGCTACCGATCGAGGGAATAAGGAAGGATACGGGTTCGAAGGATGATGTGCTGCACATGTGGTACATGCTGCCTTTCGCTAACTTCCCCGTGATTGAGGAAGAGACCTTTGGCCCTTCTCCCACTGAGTCAGGTGTAGTGGGGAGGACTAGCTGTGGGCAGTCTGAGTTACGGCAGGATCAGGAAGGAGGAGAGGCGGGGCCCCGGCCACGGGACAGGGGTCTCCGAGCTGTAGTGGTGGCCTGAGTGAGAGAGGAGTTAGCAAGCAGGCCCGAGGTATCCCTAGTAGTGTCTGAGCCTTGTGGGTTTAGGTGAGGGGGTACGGAGGTCTCAGAGGGTTAAGAAGCTCCCAGATAGGTTGGCCTATTTAGCGCCCGTGGGACGGGAGTAAGGTCCACTGTTTGGGGAGCACTGTCACTGTGTGTATCTGTGTATGTGTGTGTTATGTGTCTGCAGGACTGGGTGGCGAGTTATTTAGAAGTCATGAGGACATGACTTTATTTGGTGGGGGGAGAGTGTAAGGGGGTTTCGATTTTTATGTTACTGCGAAGGCTAATTAAAATGGCGTTTTTGTTATGTTAATCTGGGGAATGCGGCTTTGTTGTGCTTTAACGCTGAGAAAGTTTGTGCTAGCAGCTTATTGTGGTTTAGAGGGTGATAAGAGGGTGTTATTAACCAATTGGGATAGTTGTTATTGTTTTGGTGTATTTGAAGATACTGTACGCGCGGGGTTTTGGGGCAGAAGGCGGGAGAGCGATACAGAGGATGGACGAGGTGCTGTGAGTCCGCTAACGGGGTCGGACCCTGAGCGGGACGTTCGGCGAGGAGACGGAGACGGGCTCGTGTGGAGCGTCTGGTCGACCACCGTTGTTGGTCCCAGGCGGCCGGTCGAGGTGGTCCGAGGGGTCACAGGGTGAAGAAGAAGGTCCTTGAGCTCCAACGGTTTTTGTGCACGAAGAGATTGAACTTTGATAAGTGTGGCGCCTTTTATTTTCCTTTTATATTTTATTCTCTTTTAATTATATAGTTCCAGTAATATCTATAAACTGTAAATCATTTAATTGCATCTGGTGTAATGTCTGTTATTTGGGCGGGGTGGGGTACCTCACACAGCATCCACACAAACGAATTACCCAGTTTGGCGGGGCCGAGGCTGTTTCCCTAGACGACAGCGAGCCGAGCGACCCTGAGGCTGGCCAGGGGGGCTACAATTGTAATAGGTTTGTTGGGCAGGATTTTCCTTTAAAGAAACCATGCTGAGTTCTGCCTATCTTGTCATATGCCTCCAGGTACTCCGTAACCTCATCCTTGACAATCGACTCCAACAACTTCCCAACCACCGATGTCAAGCTAACAGGTCTATAATTTCCTTTTTGCTTCCTTGCCCCTTTCTTAAATAGCAGAATGACATTTGCAATCTACCAGTCCTCCGGAACCATGCCAGAATCTATCGACTTTTGAAAGATCATTGCTAATGCCTCCGCAATCTCCACAGCTACTTCCTTCAGAACACGAGGGTGCATTCCATCTGGTCCAGGAGATTTATCTACCTTTAGACTATTCAGCTTCCTGAGTACTTTCTCTGTCGTAATTGTGACTGCGCACACTTCTCTTCCCTGCCACCCTTGAGCGTCCGGTATACTGCTGATGTCTTCCTCAGTGAAAACTGATGCAAAATACTTGTTCAGTTCCTCCACCATTTCCTTATCTCCCATTACAATTTCTCCAGCATCATTTTCTATCGGTCCTATATCTACTCTCACCTGTCTTTTACTCTTTATATACTTGAAAGAGCTTTTAGTATCCTCTTTGATATTATTTGCTAGCTTCCTTTCATAGTTCATCTTTTCCCTCTTAATGACCTTCTTAGTTTCCTTTTGTAGGCTTTTAAAAACTTCCCAATCCTCTGTCTTCCCACTAATTTTTGCTTCCTTGTATGCCCTCTCTTTTGCTTTAACTTTGGCTTTGACTTCTCTTGTCAGCCACAGTTGCATCCTTTTCCCATTTGAAAATTTCTTCTTTTTTGGAATATATCTGTCTTGCACCTTGCTCACTTCTTGCATAAACTCCAGCCACTGCTGCTCTACTGCCCATTTCCAGTCAACTTTGGCCAGTTCCTCTCCCATGCCACTGTAATTTCCTTTACTCCACTGTAATACCGACACATCAGATTTCGGCTTCTCTTTTTCAAATGTCACAGTGAACTCAATCATGTTGTGATCACTACCTCCTAAGGGTTCCTTCACCTCAATCTCTCTAATCACCTCCGGTTCATTACACAATACCCAATCCAGTACAGCCGATACCCTAGTAGACTCAACAACAAGCTGTTCTAAAAAGCCATCTCACAGACATTCTACAAATTCTCTCTCTTGAGATCCAGTGCCGACCTGATTTTCCCAATCTACACAGATGTTAAAATCCCCCACAATTATCATAACTCTGCCCTTCTGACAAGCCTTTTCTATTTCCTGTTGTAATTTGTAGTCCACATCCCTGCAGCTGTTTGGAGGCCTATAAATAACTGCCATCAGGCCCTGCAATTTCTTAGCTCAACCCATAAAGATTCTGCACCTTCCCATTCTATGTCACCTTGTTCTAATGATTTGATATCATTTCTTACCAATAAAGCCACGCCTCCCCCTTCTGCCTACCTTCCTATCCTTCCGATACACCGTGTATCCTTGGATATTCAGCTCCCAGAGACGTGCATCCTTTAGCCACGTCTCAGTGATGGCCACAATATCATACCTGCCAATCTGTAGCTGTATGACAAGATCATCCACCTTATTCCTTATGCTGTGTGCATTTAAGTATAACACCTTAAGACCAGTATTTGGTACCTTTCACTTTGATTTCACTGCAACTTTATTGCACTGCAACTCATCCCAATGGCTACAAATTTGCCCCATCACCTGCCTGTCCTTCCTGACATTGTTACTGCTCACTATCTTAGATTTATTTCTGTTTTCCCTATCCTCCGCTCTATCATTCTGGTTCCCATCCTCTTGCCAAATTAGTTTAAACCCTCCCTAACAGCTCTAGTAAACTTTCCCGCCAGGATATTGGTCCCCTTCGGGTTCAGGTGTAACCTGTCCTTTTTGAACAGGTCATACTTCCCCCAGAAGAGATCCCAATTATCCAAGAATCTGAAGCCCTGCCCCCTGCACCAGTCTCTCAGCCACGCATTCATCTGCCTGATCCGACTATTCTTGCCCTCGCTAGCACATGGCACAGGTAGCAATCCCGAGATTACTACGCTGGAGGTCCTGCTTCTCAGCTTCCTTCCTAACTCCCAGAAATCTCTCTTCAGGACCTCCTCCCTTTTCCTATCTATGTCATTGGTACCAACATGTACCAAGACAACTGGCAGCTCACCCTCTCCCTTAAGAATATTCTGGACCCGATCCGAGACATCCCGTACTCTGGCACCTGGGAGGCAACACACCATGCGGGTATCTCTGTCAGGCTCACAGGATCTCCTGTCCGTTCCCCTGACTATGGAATCCCCTATGACTACCGCATTCCTCTTCTCCTTCCTTCTCTCCTGCACAACAGCGTCAGAGACCTGGTCACCGTGGGCGTCCCCTGTCAGGTCATCCCCTTCAACAGCATCCAGAACAAGATACTTGTTACTGAGGGCGTCATGGTCCAGTCCGTAAAGTCAGCATTCCGGTTCATGGTCCGGTCCGTGGACTCAGGACTCCGGGTCTTCCAGCTGTCCCTTGTTTGAGTTAATCATAGGCACCTGATTCCCATCTTTGGGCTTGCAATATAAGTAGCCTTGGGATTGAGTATGGGCTGCTGGTTTGGTTTGTCTTGTTAGTCTTCCTTGGAACAACCTGCTGATGGAAGGCTAGTGAAACCATTTGTGAACTCTAGGCCTGGTTGGAGGACCACTGCTTTGTGGAGCCTTGTTGCCACTTGTGGGAGTAGTCTTTGTGGTATGGATTTGGCTGTTTCCTGGGCCAGCTGAGTGGTTGCCAGCCACTCTGAGTTAGGTAGGGATCCGGATGTTTCTGTAGCCAGCTGATGTTGCTGGCTGAACTGAGACTCGGAGCTACTCCAGAGCAGAGATGGAACTGTCTGTTGTTCTTTGGTGTTTGTCTCTTCTTGTCCTTGCCTCTGTGGGGTAAGTCAGGCTGTTCTGCTGTTGCCCTGTGGGGGGGGGGGGTCATGTCTTGTCCTTGCCTCTGTTGGGTAAGTCTGGCTGTTCTGCCATTACCTGATGGAGAGACCTGTCCCACCTTGGTGTGGAGATGAAGTTGAGTCCTGGCTTGTCTTAGGATAAGTCCTGGCTCTATGTTTATGTTCTGTCCTGTCTCATGTAGTGTCATGTTAAAGATGAGTCCTGGCTTTCTGAAGGATGAGTCCCAGCTCTGTTGATGTTTGGTTCCCAGTCTGTCTCTGAGCCGCAGACCCAGGAGCCCAAGCCTCGATGATCCCACCGCCAAGCTCTAGCCTCTAGACCCCAGACACGTCCTGTCCTGAAGCCATGTCATGTTCTTGCCCGGTTCTGGGGTCTGAGCCCGAGGCAAGACCCAGGTTCTGGATCCTTGTCTAGTCTCGGGCTCAGAGTCCAAGCCTTGTCTCCTAGTCCATGGTTCCTAGTCCTGGTCCCGCTTTCCCTAGCCAAGTCTGCATTCTTGTCCCTGCTCCTTGCCTGAATCCTGTCACGTACCTACTCTAGTCAGGTCCTGTTCCTTGTACTTCAGTGTCTGTGTCTTGCATTTGGGTCTGTTCCCAGCACCCCACTGTGACAGAGGGGGACAGCCACGGGTGTGCTCTCCACTGTCTGGGCATTTTCCTTCCCTCTCCTGACAGTCACCCAGTTTTCTGACCCCTGTAGCCTAGGGATGACTACCTCCCTGTAGCTCCTGTCTATCACCTCTTCACTTTCCCTGATAAGCAGTAGGTCATCAAGCTGCAGCTCCAGATCCCTAACACGTCTCTGAGGAGCTGCATCTCGGTGCCCTGGTGCAGATGCAGCCATCAGGGAGGCCGGAGGTCTCCCAGGATTCCCACATCTGACACCCTGAACAAAGCACTAACCCTGCAGGAATGCTATCTAATTCTACTGGAAGTTACCTCGCCAAACAGACAAACTTTTTATGGGGCTTAGAGTTGTTATTCAGCCTTTGCTTCTCCACATTGGGTGACAAACACCTGAGGACCTGGTTGTGCCTCCACGTGCATCTTCCTTGAGCGAGGCTTACCTTGCAAGATGAGAGGACATGCTTGAGGTTTGCTGTTGTTCTACAGAGTGGACAAGCAGGGTCTTCACCAAGTACACTGGTTCAGCTTTTTGGGAGTTAGGAAAACATCATAAACAGCTCTTATAAGGAAGCTAACCTTTCTTCCTTCGTTTTTCCCATCATTCTTTCCAGCTGAATTTTCTTTTCTCGGTGTTTTCCCACCTTGTCCACTGTCCCTGTTTTGCCTGAGACTCTGCTCTTGCGTATCTCGTTGGCTCCTCCTGTCACTGTACTTCCTCTGCCACCACAGCTCACCTTTGCTCTTGTGTTCCTGCCTTTTGCTCACAGCCTACTCGAGCCTGTGCCAAGGCCCTCTCTTCCAGATTATATGATAGGTTACACGGTCAGCACAACATTGTGGGCCGAAGGGCCTGAAATATGCCGTAGATTTTCTATGTTCCATGTTCCATTGCACCTGGCCCACTGTGTCTGAAAGCCTGAGTGCTGGTTTTGCCTGTTTTACTGGCTCTGCTAGACACCACTTTCTCCCTGTTAAGTTCCTGGGTGCAGTATCCTGGACAACACTGTCACGAGATTCCCAAAGGGTCATCTCAAGCCTCACCCTGGCACACTTGAACTCTTCAGTCAGCCCAGCGACAGGCAACTCCAGAGCTCCTTTGCCATCCAGGTAGCTGTTACTTAGCAATCTTCGTAGGCCCACCCGCTTCTCCATCTATTCAACATGAGTGATGGGGCTTCATACAGAGTCAGTGGCCACAACACCCGAGGGAGCAATCCAAACTGAAGGCACCAGAGCTTGAGGTTTCCTGGCAGCAAGGTCTGATTGATGTCTTTAAGCCCTTTGATGATTTCTTCTCTCAGTAATTTCATTTGATTTGTGTCACCGAGGTTTACATCATACCAATGCCCCAAGCTTTTAATTGGCATTTTTGACTCGGTAGGAATTACTTTCCCACCGAAATGGATCTTGCAGTCGACCAGCCTTCCCTTGACTATAGAAATGCTCCCAGACGTCTTTGTTAATCATCATTAGGGCCCATTTGATGTTTGAATGGAGCTTCTCAAGTCCCCGTTTGGTACATGGGATGGTAGTTGTCAGGATGGTTAAATCACCCATAATTTCCGGATTCGGGGTAGGTGTCATCCTGACTTCAGTCGCTCTCCCCCTACTACCCATTTAGAAGCTCTAATGATTACTTGTGTTGCCATGGTAAAGGCCAGCAGAGAGATGGTGCAACCTGCCATGATGCCCATCTCCACAGGCTGCCAGGCTGTGTTGTACTCAGCGGCTATCAATGAGAACTGGAGATCTCGAAAGTAGTCTTTGACCAGGGTTGTAACACATTCTGGTACATGGAAGAATTCAAATGAAGACCACAGGTTATGTGCGACCAACCCAAAGGCATTGGTTAGGTCCAAGAACAAGACATGGAGGTCTCCTCGTTTCCTTTTAGCAGTTTGTATTTGATGCCAAGCTTGTGTTCCAAATGGCCAGAGAAACCCAGCGTCCCTGCCTTCTGCACATGTGTGCCGATGAAGTTGTTTTTCTCCATAGACAACCTTTGTGCTATGATGGAAGAACATTTTCCCTTCAGCATTTAATAGATCTATTTGCCGAAACTGTTGAATTTCTGAGGAATCCTTTTCTTTCAGAATTAGAATTCCTTCTGCCTGCCATCATGCTGTAGGAATAAGTTTATTCTTCCAGATCTCCTTCATCTGTTTCCATAAGAAATTCAGAACTCTTGGTGCATTTTTGTAGAGTTTGAACACAACTCCATTTGGCCCTGGCACTGAAATAGTCCTCACTTGCTTTACTACTTTTATTATCTCACTGTATTGGGGGGACTGATGTGGAGGGTGGATGGGTGACATATCTGAAGGTATTGAGATGTGTTCAGCTCTCTGGCTGTCTGAGCATCTCAGCTTCAGGTGATCTTCCAACTCTTCCTTTGACATCTTAGGAGTTCCATCCTTATGCCATGTGAAAATGCTTTTCACAAACTTGTAAGGGTCCTGATAGAATCGCACCCGATGGCGATCCCAATGGGGTCTTTCCCTCCTGTCATCTGTTTTTCCAAGATGTCACCTGCACTTTCCCTAGTTGTCAGCTGCTCTTCCACAGCAGTTGCTGCTGAATCTGATTTATAATTTGAGATCATAGGACTAGAAGTTTCAATCCCTTTGATAAGCAGATTCTAACTTGGGTCATAGCCTAGAGATCTTGAGGTGGGGCTTGGTGGTGGCAGAAGTTTTCCAGGGGTCATCAGGTGGGCACTGCCCTTCGATGTTTTGTCAATCTAAGCCCACTATGTCTCCAGAGGGCTCAACTGTGTGACCCGGTGTCCCAGGTGCACCCCCCCTTCACATCTGGCCACCCATGGGTCATTTCAGGGATGAGCTGCTGTCACTCCTCTTCATCCATAACCAGCGGCTGCTTTGCTCGGCTGCCTCTGGGAGTTCTTTTATAGCTTGCTGCAGAACCTGGGCTTGGACTCCCAAACCCTTCAGCATTCTGACTGTGGAAGTAGCTACAAATACTCTGCATCTGAACTCTACTGGGAAAATCTGTAACTTCCATCCACACTGTGTGGCATCTGAGGCCAGCTCAGAGTGTCTTACATGTTTCCACTCGTACACCTCACAAACTGCAACTCTCCAGGGCACCGTGAGCTCTGAGGCTGGACGACAATCTCAACACCATCCAGGCTGGACGACAATCTCTGCTGTTTAGTGCTCATCTGTGTTTAGATCAAGACTGTTTAATGTCATTTCCAGAACATAAGTGTAAAGGAGAATGAAATAATTGTTACTCTGGATTTGATGCAGTGCAAAAAAAAAAACACACAGCAAGCTAAAGATCACATTTATTTCAAAAACACAATAAATACAAAAATATATGATGACTTATATACATTGATTGTGTGTGCATAAATTGATGCTGGGCATAGGAGTGTCTGTACGTAAGGTCATTGATAGGAAACGATAAAGTAGAGGTGTGGAGGGATGGGTTAGGGGGTAGTGCTGTCGATCAGCTTTATTGCTGGGGGAAGGTAACTGTTTTTGAGTCTGATGGTCCTGGTGGGGTTGCTACATAGCCTCCTCCCTGATGGGAGTGGGAGGTGTGTAGGTGAGCTTCACATCAGCAGGACTTTCTTGCACCCTGGTTGTGTGTGACTATCAGTTACTGGGTGAGGAGATGGGTGAGCCTTCTCATCTAAGGTCAATGCTGCCCTATGTGAGGGTTTGAGTGGGGTACTATTCCCCCTCTCTGGCTAGATCTCTCAATCCGCATAGCTTGGGGCACTTTGTTAGGCAGTAGCAGGGCAGGGGCAAGTTCTTGTCAATCTCCCACCTCCCACCTCCATGTCCCTCCTATGGACTCCGTCTACTCTTCTTGCTGCCTCAGGAATCAAAGACCCCACCCATCCAGACATTCTTGCCTCTCCATTAGGGAGAAAATACAAAAGTTCAAAGTTCAAATTAAGTTTTATTATAAGAGTACATACAACATACAACCCTGAGATTTATTTTTCCTGTGGGCATACTCAGCAAATCTATAGAATAACAAATATGACAGGATCAATGTAAGATCAATTGTAGAAGACAACAGACTGTGCAAATGCAAATATAAATAAGATATGAGATAAGATAAAGAGTTCTTAAGGTGAGATCATTGGTTGTGGGAACATGTCAATGGATGGGCAAGTGAGTATAGTTATCCTCTTTTGTTCAAGAGCCTAAAGGCAGGTACCACCAGATTCAGGGACAGCCTCGATCACACTGTTATCAGGCTCTGGAACAGACCCCTTGTTGAAAGTTCAAAGGTACATTTAATGTCAGAGAAATGTTTACAATATACATCCTGAAATTCTTTTTCTTCGCAACCATCCACGAAAACAGAGGAATGCCCCAAAGAATGAACAACAATTAAATGTTAGAACCCCAAAGCCCCCCTCCCGCAGCTACCCTCTCCCACGTGTAAACAGCAATAAAGCAACGATCCCCCCTCCCCCCACCAGCAAAAAATAGCATTGGCGCCACCCCCCCCCCACCAAGCAGTCAAACGTGCAGCAAAGCATCCATAAAGACAGAGTACTCCAAAGATTACTTGTTCACCTGGTAATTTGACATACCACAGGCTCTCTCTCTCTCTCTCCCTAATAAGGGAGAAAGAGGTATCTCTGTTTCACAGCGAGAGGGGAGACATAACAAACAACTCGCTGATTAACGATGATAAAAATCCATTTTTTCGCTTTTCTGAGCTCTGTGCCCAAAGAACTCGGGTCTCTGGGCACACAGCCAGAGATCTTCCATCTCCCATGGCACCCCAATTTCCTGCAGAGGCACCGACCTCGAGTCCACCCACCTCCAGAGCCACAAAATCCCGGAACCCTGAAGGCGCGCTAGTCACCTAGGCTGCGTCCTTGACATATCAAATAGCGGCCAGTCATGAGACCCCGAAAGCGGGTCCCATTCCCGCAAAGAACTGAAGTCAGCGTGTAACTCCAGGTCAGGGGCTTCAAAAGAACCCTGAAAGGGAAAAATAGAGATGTAGGATGGAAATAGAGCTGCTTCTGAAGATGCAAACAAAGGAGTCAGCATTAGGCGCCATTGTCTCCTAAGTTAGAAGTAAATTTATAATCACCATGTACAGTCTGTCACCATACACAAACCTGAGATTCGGTTTCTTGTCAATAAATTTATAATAACATAATAACCACAGTAGAATCAGGGATAGAGCCAGTGTACACACGGTGTAAATATAAAAATAAAGAAATAATAATAAATAAGTCATAAATATTGAGAACATGAGAAGAAGAGTGCTTGAAAGGTTGTGGGAACAGTTCAGTGATGGGGTGAGTGAAATGGAGAAAAGTTATCCCCTTTGGTTGAAGAGGCTGATGGCTGAGGGGTAACTGTTTCTGAACCTGGTGGTGCGAGTCCTGAGGCTTCTGTACCTTCCTCCTGATGGCAGCAGTGAGAAGAGAGCGTGGCCTGGGTGGTGGGGGTCCCTGATGGATGCTGCTTTTCTGCAACATTGCTTCATTTACATCTGCTGAAAGGTGGGGAGAGACTTACCAGCGACGGACTGGGCTGTATCCATTAATTTTTGTAGGATTTTCTGTTCAAGGGTGTTGGTCTTTCCAAACCAGGCTGTGATGCAGCCAGTCGATATACTCTCCACTACACATTTGTAGAAGTTTGGCACAGTTTTAGATGTCATGCCAAATCCTCTCAAGGAAGTAGAGGCGCTGCTGTGCTACCTCCATAATTACACTTGTGTACGGGCCCAGCACATGAAGAAACTTAAAGCTGCTGACCCTTTCCACCCCGATCCCCTGATGAGGACTGTCTCCTCCTGAAGTCAATAATCAGCTCCTTGGTCTTGCTGACATTGAGTGAGAGGCTGTTGTTGTGACACCTCTCAGCCAAGTTTTCAGTCTCCCATCTGTATGCAGATTGGTCACCACCATTGATTTAGCCAGTGAAAGTGGTGTCTTACATACGTCACTGGAGCTGCGCTGGGCCGCATGAGAAGGTAGACACTTGACCCCACAATTGAACTTGTTCTGATCTTGCATTCGTTGACTTGCACTGCACCCCCTCTGTGGCTGCTACACTTTATCCTGCATTGTTATTGCTTTGCCTCGTTCTAGCTCGATGCACTGTGTAATGATCAGATCTGTATGAACAGTGTGCAAGATCAGCTTTTCCCTCTATCTCCATACATGTGACAATACCAATATCAAATAGTCTACAAAAACCTCTACTTGTAACTCAGACACCAGTCCAAACATCCTGTTAAATTTAGTCTCCACTCTTTCTTGTTCAGTAACAGGATGACAACTGATATTACACCATTCAATTTAGATTAGATTCAACTTTATTGTCATTGTGCAGATACAAAGCCAATGAAATGCAGTTAGCATCGAACCAGAAATGTAAAGAATAGTGTTACTTACAAAATAACTGTGAATAAAAAGTAAGTGCTACAGCACATAAATATAAAAGTACTGAGACAGTACAATATGGGTGCAATACTGCTTAGTGCTGTGATGTGAGGTTCAGCAGGGTCACAGCCTCAGGGAAGAAGCTCTTCCTGTGCCTGCTGGTGTGGGAGCGGAGGCTCCTGTAGCGCCTACCGGATGGGAGGAGAGTAAAAAGTCCATGGTTAGGGTGAGATACATCCTGGATAATGCTTTTTGCCCTGCCCAGGCAGTGTTTAGGGAAGATATTCTCAATGGTGGGCAATTGGGTGCCGATAATCTGCTGGGCAGTTTTCACCACACGCTGGAGTGCTTTGCGGTCCGATAAGGGACAATTGCCAGACCAAACTGAGATGCAGTTGGTGAGTATGCTCTCAATGGTAGAGCAGTAAAAGTCCGTCAGTATCCTGGGACAGAGGTGAGCTTTCTTGATGCTCCGCAGGAAATAAAGGCGCTGTTGCACCTTTTTGATCAGGATGGAGGAGTTCAGGGACCAGGTAAGATCCTCGGAAATGTGGATACCAAGGAATTTGAAGCTTGATACATGCTCCACTACAGTTCTGTTGATGTAGATGGGGACGTGAGTGTGACTCCTGGCATGCCTGGAGTTCACAATGATCGCCTTGGTCTTCTGGGTGTTAAGGGCCAGGTTGTTATCAGCACACCACACGGCCAGGTGCTGAACCTTGTCCCAGTAGGCCATCTCATCATCCCCTTTGATCAGGCCAACCACCGTGGTGTCGTCTGCAAACTTGATTACGGAGTTAGAACCATGTACAGGAACACAGTCATAGGTGAACAGAGAGTACAGAAGAGGGCACAGCACACAGCCTTCAGGCACGCCTCAAGGCAATAAATTATTAACAATGTATTTATTTAATTAATCATAAACATAAACAAAATTCCCCACACATTTCTCTGCTACCGAACCTGGGGATGGGATCGTGACAGAGGTACGAGGGACTGGGATGGATCCAGTGTCCTGCTCGGAGTCATTCCATCAGAGTGTGAGAGATTGTTCTCCCATCCGAGAATTCAAAGAGGCTCCTCCTCATGCTCCTGTAGAACTTTGTCGTAGGGAACTTACTACAGAGGGAGGAGGAACGGTAGGAAGGGAGGTGTCCCAGCTGCTTTCTAGGCTAGTGAGCACAGTGAAGCTCCTAACATACCGTCCAGTAACGAACTCACACCCGGGGTCAAACACCGTCCAGTAAAACACTCACACCAGGGGTCAGACACCGTCCAGTAACACACTCACACCCGGGGTCAAACACCGTCCAGTAAAACACTCACACCAGGGGTCAGACACCTTCCAGTAACACATTTACACACAGGGTCAGACACCAGCCAGTAACATGCTCACACTCGGGGTCCGACACCGTCCAGTAACAAATTCACACCCAGCGTCAGACACTGTCCAGTAACACACCCACTCCCAGGGTCAGACACTGTCCAGTAGCACACTCACACCCAGGGTCAGACACCGTCCAGTAACACACTCAGTCCGGGAGTCAGACACCGTCCAGTAACACACTCACTCCCGGGGTCAGACACCGTCCAGTAACACACTCACACCCAGAGTCTGACACTGTTCAGTAACACACTCACTCCCGGGGTCAGACACCGTCCATTAACACACTCACAACCAGGGGCAGACACCGTCCAGTAACACACTCACACCCAGGGTCAGACACCACCCAGTAACACACTCACTCCCGGGGTCAGACACCGTCCAGTAACACACTCACACCCAGGGTCAGACACTGCCCAGTAGCACACTCACTCCCGGGGTCAGCCATCGTCCAGTAACACACTCGCTCCTGGCATCAGACACCATCCAGTAACACACTCAGATCCAGGGGCAGACACAGCCTGGTACACAATCACACCTGGTTTCAGACACCGTTCTACAACACACTCACTCCCAGGGTCAGACACAGAGTGAAGGTCCCTCCACACCGTCCGGTAACACTCTCACTCCCAGGGTCAGACACCGTCCAGTAACACACTCACACTCAGCATCTGACACTGTTCAGTAACACACTCACTCTGGGGGTCAGAGACAGTCCAGTAACACACTCACACCCAGTGTCAGACACCGCCCAATAACACACTCACTCCCGGGATCAGACACTGTCCAGCAACACACTCACTCCCGGGGTCAGAAACAGTCCAGTAATACACTCACACCCTGAGTCAGACACCGTCCAGTAACACACTCACTCCCGGGGTCAGACATCGTCCAGTAATACACTCACACCCTGAGTCAGACACCGTCCAGTAACACACTCACTCCCGGGGTCAGACATCGTCCAGTAATACACTCACACCCTGAGTCAGACACCGTCCAGTAACACACTCACTCCCGGGGTCAGACATCGTCCAGTAATACACTCACACCCTGAGTCAGACACCGTCCAGTAACACACTCACTCTCGGGGTCAGACATCGTCCAGGAACACCATCACAACCGGGGTCAGACCAGACGCCACCCATTATCACACTCAGTCCCGGGGTCAGAAACCGTACAGCAGCACAATCACACCCGGGGTTAGACACCGTCCAGTAACACACTCACGCCCGGGGTCAGAGACAGAGTGAAGCTCCCTCCACACGATCCAGCAACACACTCACTCCCAGGGTCAGACACCGTCCAGTAACACACTCACTCCCGGGGTCAGACACCGACCAGTAACACACTCACTCCTGGCATCAGACACCATCCAGTAACACACTCAGATCCAGGGGCAGACACAGCCTGGTACACAATCACACCTGGTTTCAGACACCGTTCTACAACACACTCACTCCCAGGGTCAGACACAGAGTGAAGGTCCCTCCACACCGTCCGGTAACACTCTCACTCCCAGGGTCAGACACCGTCCAGTAACACACTCACACTCAGCATCTGACACTGTTCAGTAACACACTCACTCTGGGGGTCAGAGACAGTCCAGTAACACACTCACACCCAGTGTCAGACACCGCCCAATAACACACTCACTCCCGGGATCAGACACTGTCCAGCAACACACTCACTCCCGGGGTCAGACACCGTCCAGTAACACACTCACACCCTGAGTCAGACACCGTCCAGTAACACATTCACTCACAGGGTCAGACATCGTCCAGGAGCACACTCAGAACTGGGGTCAGACAGCGACCAGTAACACACACAGGTCCGGGGTCAGACACCGTCCAGTAACACACTCACACCCAGGGTCAGACACCGTCCAGTAACACACTCACACTCGGGGTCAGACACCGTCCATTAACACTCACACCCAGGGTCTGACACTGTTCAGTAACACACTAACTCTGGGGGTCAGACACAGTCCAGTAACACACTCACTCCCGGGATCAGACACTGTCCAGCATCACACTCACTCCCGGGGTCAGACACCATCCAGTAATATACTCACACTCTGAGCCAGACACTGTCCAGTAACCTACTCACTCCCGGGGTCAGACACCGTCCAGTAACACACTCACTCCCAGGGTCAGACACCGTCAAGTAACACACTCACTCGCGGGGTCAGACACCGACCAGTAACACATTCACTCCCAGGGTCAGACATCTTCCAGGAACACACTCAGAACCGGGGTCAGACAGCGACCAGTAACACACTAACTCCCAGGATAAGACACCGTCCAGTAACACACTCAGTCCCGGGGTCAGACACCGTCCAGTAACACACTCACTCCCGGGGTCAGACACCGTCCAGTAACACACTCACTCCCAGGGTCAGACACGGTCCAGTAACACACTCACAGCCAGTGTCAGACACCATCCAGTAATACACTCACTCCCAGAGTCAGACACCGTCCAGTAACACACTCATTCCCGGGGCAAGACACCGTCCAGTAACACATTCACACCCGGGGTCAGCCAGCGTCCAGTTACACACTCACAACGAGGATCACACACCGTCCAGTAACACACTCACACCCGGGGTCAGACACCGTACAGTAACACACTCACACCCAGACACAGACATCGTCCAGTAACATACTCACATCCGGGGTCAGTCAGAATCCAGTAACATACTCACATCCGGGGTCAGACAGAATCCAGTAACACAGTCACATCCGGGGTCAGACAGAATCCAGTAACACACTCACACAAGGAGTCAGACGCCGCCCATTATGACACTCAGTCCCGGACTCAGACACCGTACAGCAACACACTCACACCCGGGGTCAGACACCGTCCAGTAACACAATCTCTCCTGGCATCAGACACCATCCAGTAACACACTCACTCCCGGGGTCAGACACCATCCAGTAACACACTCACTCCTGGCATCAGACACAGCCCAGTAACACACTCACTCTCAGGGTCAGACACCAAGTGAAGCTCCCTCCACACCGTCCAGTAACACACACACTCCCGGAGTCAGACACTACACTGTAACACACTCACACCTGGGATTAGACAACGTCCATTAACACACACACTCCCGGAGTCAGACACCGTCCAGTAACAAACCCACTCTAGGAGTCAGACACCGTCCATTAACACATTCACACCCGGGGTCTGCCACCCTCAACTTACACACTCACAACCAGGGTCACACACCGTCCAGTAACACACTTACACACAGGATCAGACACCATCCATTAACACACTCACACCCAGGGTCAGTCACCGTACATTAACACACTCACACCCGCTGTCAGACACCGTCCAGTAACACACTAACATCCGGGGTTAGACAGCGTCCAGTAACACACTCATTCCCGGGGTCAGACACCGTCCAGTAACACACTAACATCCGGGGTTAGACAGCGTCCAGTAACACACTCACTCCCGGGGTCACTCAGTATCCAGTAACACACTCACACCCGGGGTCAGACACCGTCCAGTAACGCACTCACTCCCAGGGTCAGACACAGAGTGAAGCTTCTAACACACCGTCCAGTAACACACTCACTCCCGGGGTCAGACAAAATCCATTAACACACTAAAACCCAGAGTCAGACACCATTCAGTAACACTTTCACTCCCGGGGTCAGCCACCGTCCAGTAACACACTTACTACCGGGGTCATCCACCGTCTAGTAACACATTCACTCCGGGGGTCAGACACCATCCAGTATCACACTCAATCCCGGGTTCAGCCACCATCCAGTAACACACTCACTCCCAGGGTCAGACACAAAGTGAAGCTCCGTCCACACCGTCCAGTAACACACACACTCCCGGAGTCAGACACTACCCTGTAACACACTCACACCTGGGATTAGACAACGTCCGTTAACACACTCACGCCCGGGGTCAGACACCATCCAGTAACACACTCACTTCCGGGCACAGACACAGTCCAGTAGCACACTCACTCCCGGGGTCAGACACCATCCAGTAACACACTCACTCCCGGGGTCAGACACCATCCAGTAACACACTCACTCCCGGGGTCAGACACCGACCAGTAACACATTCACTCACAGGGTCAGACACCATCCAGTAACACACTCAATCCCAGGGTCAGACACCGTCGAGTAACACACTCACACCCGGGGTTAGACATCGTCCAGTAACACACTCACTCCCGGGGTCAGACACCGTCCGATAACACACTAACATCCGGGATCAGACAGCGTCCAGTAACTCACTCACACCTGGCGTCAGACACCGTCCAGTAACACACTCACTCCTGGTGTCAGACACAGAGTGAAACTCCCTCCACACCGTCCAGCAACACACTCACTCCCAGGGTCAGACACCGTCCAGTAACACACTCACTCCCGGGGTCAGACACAGTCCAGTAACACACTCACACTCAGCATCTGACACTGTTCAGTAACACACTCACTCTGGGGGTCAGAGACAGTCCAGTAACACACTCACACCCAGTGTCAGACACCGCCCAGTAACACACTCTCTCCCGGGATCAGACACTGTCCAGCAACACACTCACTCCCGGGGTCAGACACCGTCCAGTAACACACTCACACCCAGGGTCAGACACCGCCCAATAACACACTCACTCCCGGGATCAGACACTGTCCAGCAACACATTCACTCCCGGGGTCAGACACCGTCCAGTAACACACTCACTCCCGGGGTCAGACATCATCCAGGAACACCATCACAACCGGGGTCAGACAGCGACCAGTAACACACTAACTCCCGGGGTCAGACACCGTCCAGTAACACACTCACTCCCAGCGTCTGACACTGTTCAGTAACACACTCACTCTGGGGGTCAGAGACAGTCCAGTAACACACTCACACCCAGTGTCAGACACCGCCCAATAACACACTCACTCCTGGGGTCAGACACCGTCCAGTAACACACTCACACCAGGGGTCAGACATTGTCCAGTAACACACACACCCGGGGTCAGGCACCGTCCAGTAACACACTCACACCCAGGGTCAGACACCGTCCAGTAACACTCACATCCAGCGTCTGACAGTGTTCAGTAACACACTCACTCCCGGGGTCAGACACCGTCCAGTAACACACTCACACCCTGAGTCAGACACCGTCCAGTAACACACTCACTCCCGGGGTCAGACACCGTCCTGTAACACACTCACACCCGGGGTCAGACAACGTCTATTAACACACTCACACCCAGGGGCCACACCGTCCAGTAACACACTCACTGCCGGGGTCAGACATCGTCCAGTAACACACTCAGGTCCGGGGTCAGACATCGTCCAGTAACACACTCACACCCAGGGTCAGACACTGTCCAGTAACACACTCACACTCGGGGTCAGACACCGTCCAGTAACACTCACACCCAGCGTCTGACAGTGTTCAGTAACACACTCACTCCCGGGGTCAGACACCGTCCAGTAACACACTCACACCCTGAGTCAGACACCGTCCAGTAACACACTCACTCCCGGGGTCAGACACCGACCAGTAACACATTAAATCACAGGGTCAGACATCGTCCAGGAACACACTCAGAACCGGGGTCAGACAGCGACCAGTAACACACTAACTCCTGGGGTCAGACACCGTCCAGTAACACACTCACTGCCGGGGTCAGACATCGTCCAGTAACACACTCAGGTCCGGGGTCAGACACCGTCCAGTAACACACTCACACCCAGGGTCAGACACCGTCCAGTAACACACTCACACTCGGGGTCAGACACCGTCCATTAACACTCACACCCAGGGTCTGACACTGTTCAGTAACACACTAACTCTGGGGGTCAGACACAGTCCAGTAACACACTCACTCCCGGGATGAGACACTGCCCAGCATCACACTCACTCCCGGGGTCAGACACCGTCCAGTAATATACTCACTCCCAGGGTCAGACACCGTCAAGTAACACACTCACTCGCGGGGTCAGACACCGTCCAGTAACACACTCACTCCCAGGGTCAGACACCGTCAAGTAACACACTCACTCGTGGGGTCAGACACCGACCAGTAACACATTCACTCCCAGGGTCAGACATCTTCCAGGAACACACTCAGAACCAGGGTCAGACAGCGACCAGTAACACACTAACTCCCAGGATAAGACACCGTCCAGTAACACACTCAGTCCCGGGGTCAGACACCATCCAGTAACACACTCACTCCCGGGGTCAGACACCGTCCAGTAACACACTCACTCCCGGGGTCAGACGTAGTCCAGTAACACACTCACTCCCGGGGTCAGACGTAGTCCAGTAACACACTCAAACCCAGGGTCAGAAACCATCCAGTGACCCACTCACTCCCAGGGTCAGACACAGTCCAGTAACACACTCACTCCCAGGGTCAGACACCGTCCAGTAACACACTCACTCCCGGGGTCATCCACAGTCCAGTAACACACTCACACCCGGGGTCAGACACTGCCTAGTAGCACAGTCACTCCCGGGGTCAGACAGAATCCAGTAACACACTCAGACCCAGGGTCAGACACCATACAATAACACTCTCACTCCCGCTGTCAGCCACCGACCAGTAACACACTCACTCCCGGGGTCTGACACTGCTGAGTAGCACACTCACTCCCGGGGTCAGACAGAATCCAGTAACACACTCAAACAAAGGGTCAGACACCATACAATACAACTCTCACTCCCGGGGTCAGACACCGTCCAGTAACACACTCACACTCAGCATCTGACACTGTTCAGTAACACACTAACTCCCGGGGTCAGACACCGTCCAGTAACACACTCACTCCCGGGGTCATCCACAGTCCAGTAACACACTCACACCCGGGGTCAGACACTGCCTAGTAGCACAGTCACTCCCGGGGTCAGACAGAATCCAGTAACACACTCAGACCCAGGGTCAGACACCGTATATTAACACACTCACTCCCGGTGTCAGACACCATCCAGTAACACACTCACACCCAGGGTCAGACACCGTCCAGTAACACACTCACGCCCGGGGTCAGACACAGAGTGAAGCTTCTAACACACAGTCGGGTACCACACTCACACCCAGGGTCAGACACCGTCAAGTAACACACTCACACCCGGGGTTAGACATCGTCCAGTAACACAATCACTCCCGGGGTCAGACACCGTCCAGTAACACACTCACTCCTGGCATCAGACACCATCCAGTAACACACTCAGATCCAGGGGCAGACACAGCCTGGTACACAATCACACCTGGTTTCAGACACCGTTCTACAACACACTCACTCCCAGGGTCAGACACAGAGTGAAGGTCCCTCCACACCGTCCGGTAACACTCTCACTCCCAGGGTCAGACACCGTCCAGTAACACACTCACTACCGGGGTCATCCACATTCCAGTAACACAATCATTCACAGGGTCAGACACTGTCCAGTAACACACTCATTCCCGGGGTCAGACACAGTCCAGTAACACACTCACACCCGTGATCAGACACCGTCCAGTAACACAATAACTAACGGTGTCAGACACCGACAAGTAACACTCTCACTCCCGTGATCAGACACCGTCCAGTAACACACTCACACCCGGGGTTAGACATCGACCAGTAACACACTAACTCCCGGGATAAGACACCGTCCAGTAACACACTCACTCCCGGGGTCAGACACCGTCCAGTAACACACTCACTCCCGGGGTCATCCACAGTCCAGTAACACACTCACTCCCAGGGTCAGACACCGTCCAGTAACACACTCACTCCCAGGGTCAGACACCATCCAGTAACACACTCACACCTGGCATCAGACACCGCTCAGTAACACACTCACACCCGGGGTCAGACACTGCCTAGTAGCACACTCACTCCCGGGGTCAGACACTGCCTAGTAGCACACTCACACCCAGGGTCAGACACTGTCCAGTAACACACTCATTCCCGGGGTCAGACACAGTCCAGTAACACACTCACTCCCGGGGTCAATCCCTGTCCAGTAACACACTCAATCACGGAGTCAGCCATCGTCCAGTAACACACTCACTCCTGAGGTCAGACACCGTTCAGTTACACACTCACATCAAGGGTCAGACACCAACCAGTAACACACATACTCCTGGGGTGAGATACCGTCCAGTAACACACTTACACAGAGGGTCAGACACCGTCTATTAACACACTCACACCCAGGGTCAGACACCGTGCAGTAAGACACTTACACCCGGGGTCAGACGCCGCCCATTATCACACTCAGTCCCGGGGTCAGACACAATCCAATAACACACTCACACCCGGTGACAGACACCAACCAGTAACACACTCACATCTGGGGTCAGACACAGTCCAGTAACACACTCACTCCCGGGGTCAGTCAGAATCCAGTAACACACTCACTCAAGGGGTCAGACATCCTCCATTAACACACTCACACCCGGGGTCAGACACTGTCCAGTAACACACTCACTCCCGGGATCAGACAGGGTACAGCAACACACTCACACCCAGGGTCAGACACCGTATATTAACACACTCACTCCCGGTGTCAGACACCATCCAGTAACACACTCACACCCAGGGTCAGACACCGTCCAGTAACACACTCACGCCCGGGGTCAGACACAGAGTGAAGCTTCTAACACACAGTCGGGTACCACACTCACACCCAGGGTCAGACACCGTCAAGTAACACACTCACACCCGGGGTTAGACATCGTCCAGTAACACAATCACTCCCGGGGTCAGACACCGTCCAGTAACACACTCACTCCTGGCATCAGACACCATCCAGTAACACACTCAGATCCAGGGGCAGACACAGCCTGGTACACAATCACACCTGGTTTCAGACACCGTTCTACAACACACTCACTCCCAGGGTCAGACACAGAGTGAAGGTCCCTCCACACCGTCCGGTAACACTCTCACTCCCAGGGTCAGACACCGTCCAGTAACACACTCACTACCGGGGTCATCCACATTCCAGTAACACAATCATTCACAGGGTCAGACACTGTCCAGTAACACACTCATTCCCGGGGTCAGACACAGTCCAGTAACACACTCACACCCGTGATCAGACACCGTCCAGTAACACAATAACTAACGGTGTCAGACACCGACAAGTAACACTCTCACTCCCGTGATCAGACACCGTCCAGTAACACACTCACTCCCGGGGTCAGACACCGTCCAGTAACACACTCACTCCCGGGGTCATCCACAGTCCAGTAACACACTCACTCCCAGGGTCAGACACCGTCCAGTAACACACTCACTCCCAGGGTCAGACACCATCCAGTAACACACTCACACCTGGCATCAGACACCGCTCAGTAACACACTCACACCCGGGGTCAGACACTGCCTAGTAGCACACTCACTCCCGGGGTCAGACACTGCCTAGTAGCACACTCACAACCAGGGTCAGACACTGTCCAGTAACACACTCATTCCCGGGGTCAGACACAGTCCAGTAACACACTCACTCCCGGGGTCAATCCCTGTCCAGTAACACACTCAATCACGGAGTCAGCCATCGTCCAGTAACACACTCACTCCTGAGGTCAGACACCGTTCAGTTACACACTCACATCAAGGGTCAGACACCAACCAGTAACACACATACTCCTGGGGTGAGATACCGTCCAGTAACACACTTACACAGAGGGTCAGACACCGTCTATTAACACACTCACACCCAGGGTCAGACACCGTGCAGTAAGACACTTACACCCGGGGTCAGACGCCGCCCATTATCACACTCAGTCCCGGGGTCAGACACAATCCAATAACACACTCACACCCGGTGACAGACACCAACCAGTAACACACTCACATCTGGGGTCAGACACAGTCCAGTAACACACTCACTCCCGGGGTCAGTCAGAATCCAGTAACACACTCACTCAAGGGGTCAGACATCCTCCATTAACACACTCACACCTGGGGTCAGACACTGTCCAGTAACACACTCACTCCCGGGATCAGACAGGGTACAGCAACACACTCACACCCAGGGTCAGACACCGTATATTAACACACTCACTCCCGGTGTCAGACACCATCCAGTAACACACTCACACCCAGGGTCAGACACCGTCCAGTAACACACTCACGCCCGGGGTCAGACACAGAGTGAAGCTTCTAACACACAGTCGGGTACCACACTCACACCCAGGGTCAGACACCGTCAAGTAACACACTCACACCCGGGGTTAGACATCGTCCAGTAACACAATCACTCCCGGGGTCAGACACCGTCCAGTAACACACTCACTCCTGGCATCAGACACCATCCAGTAACACACTCAGATCCAGGGGCAGACACAGCCTGGTACACAATCACACCTGGTTTCAGACACCGTTCTACAACACACTCACTCCCAGGGTCAGACACAGAGTGAAGGTCCCTCCACACCGTCCGGTAACACTCTCACTCCCAGGGTCAGACACCGTCCAGTAACACACTCACACTCAGCATCTGACACTGTTCAGTAACACACTCACTCTGGGGGTCAGAGACAGTCCAGTAACACACTCACACCCAGGGTCAGACAACGTCCAGTAACACACTCACACTCAGCATCTGACACTGTTCAGTAACACACTCACTCTGGGGGTCAGAGACAGTCCAGTAACACACTCATACCCAGTGTCAGACACCGCCCAGTAACACACTCTCTCCCGGGGTCAGACAACGTCCAGTAACACACTCACACCCAGGGTCAGACAGGGTCCAATAACACACTCACTCCCGGGATCAGACACCGTCCAGTAACACACTCACACCCCGAGTCAGACACCGTCCAGTAACACACTCACTACCGGGGTCAGACATCGTCCAGGAACACCATCACAACCGGGGTCAGACAGCGACCAGTAACACACTAACTCCCGGGGTCAGACACCGTCCAGTAACACACTCACTCCCAGGGTCAGACACCGTCCAGTAACCCACTCACACCCAGGGTCAGACAACGTCCAGTAACCCACTCACACCCAGGGTCAGACAACGTCCAGTAACACACTCACACCCAGCGTCTGACACTGTTCAGTAACACACTCACTCTGGGGGTCAGAGACAGTCCAGTAACACACTCACACCCAGCGTCAGACACAGCCCAGTGACACACTCACTCCCGGGATCAGACACTGTCCAGCAACACACTCACTCCCGGGGTCAGACACTGTCCAGCAACACACTCACTCCCGGGGTCAGACACCGTCCAGTAACACACTCACAGTCGGGGTCAGACACCGTCCAGTAACACTCACACCCAGCGTCTGACAGTGTTCAGTAACACACTCACTCCCGGGGTCAGACACAGTCCAGTAACACAATAACTAGCGGTGTCGGACTCCGACAAGTAACACCCTCACTCCCGTGATCAGACACCGTCCACTAACACACTCACACCCGGGGACAGACAGCGTCCAGTAACATACTCACACCCAGGGACAGATATCGTCCAGTAACACACTCACATCCAGGGTCAGACACCGTCCAGTAACGCACTCACTCCCGGGGTCACACCGAGGGTCAGACACCGTTCTGTAACACACTCACTCCTGAGGTCAGACACCAACCAGTAACACACACACTCCTGGGGTGAGACACCGTCCAGTAACACACTCACTCCCTGGGTCAGACACCGTCCAGTAACACACTCACTCCCAGGGTCAGACACCGTCCAGTAACACACTCACTCCCGGGGTCAGACACCATCCAGTAACACACTTACACTCGGGGTCAGACACCGTCCAGTAACATACTCACACCCAGGGACAGATATCATCCAGTAACACACTCACTCCTGGGATCACACACCGTCCAGTAACACACTTACACAGAGGGTCTGACACCGTCTATTAACACACTCACACCCATGGTCAAACACCGTGCAGTAAGACACTTACACCCGGGGTCAGACGCCGCCCATTAACACACTCACACCCGGGGTCAGACACAGTCCAGTAACACACTCACTACCGGGGTCAGTCAGAATCCAGAAACACACTCAATCAAGGGGTCAGACACCCTCCATTAACACACTCACACCCGGGGTCAGACACTGTCCAGTAACACACTCACTCCCGGGGTCAGACAGAGTACAGCAACACACCCACACCCAGACTCAGACACCGTATATTAACACACTCACTCCCGTGATCAGACACCATCCAGTAACACAATAACTAGCGGTGTCGGACTCCAACAAGTAACACCCTCACACCCGTGATCAGACACCATCCACTAACACACTCACACCCGGGGACAGACAGCGTCCAGTAACGTACTCACACCCAGGGACAGATATCGTCCAGTAACACACTCACATCCAGGGTCAGACACCGTCCAGTAACGCACTCACTCCCGGGGTCACACCGAGGGTCAGACACCGTTCTGTAACACACTCACTCCTGAGGTCAGACACCAACCAGTAACACACACACTCCTGGGGTGAGACACCGTCCAGTAACACACTCACTCCCTGGGTCAGACACCGTCCAGTAACACACTCACTCCCAGGGTCAGACACCGTCCAGTAACACACTCACTCCCGGGGTCAGACACCATCCAGTAACACACTTACACTCGGGGTCAGACACCGTCCAGTAACATACTCACACCCAGGGACAGATATCATCCAGTAACACACTCACTCCTGGGATCACACACCGTCTAGTAACACACTTACACAGAGGGTCTGACACCGTCTATTAACACACTCACACCCATGGTCAAACACCGTGCAGTAAGACACTTACACCCGGGGTCAGACGCCGCCCATTAACACACTCACACCCGGGGTCAGACACAGTCCAGTAACACACTCACTACCGGGGTCAGTCAGAATCCAGAAACACACTCAATCAAGGGGTCAGACACCCTCCATTAACACACTCACACCCGGGGTCAGACACTGTCCAGTAACACACTCACTCCCGGGGTCAGACAGAGTACAGCAACACACCCACACCCAGACTCAGACACCGTATATTAACACACTCACTCCCGTGATCAGACACCATCCAGTAACACAATAACTAGCGGTGTCGGACTCCAACAAGTAACACCCTCACACCCGTGATCAGACACCGTCCACTAACACACTCACACCCGGGGACAGACAGCGTCCAGTAACATACTCACACCCAGGGACAGATATCGTCCAATAACACACTCACATCCAGAGTCAGACACCGTCCAGTAACACACTCACTCCTGGGGTCACACCGAGGGTCAGACACCGTTCTGTAACACACTCACTCCTGAGGTCAGACACCGTGCAGTAACACACTCACACCAAGGGTCAGACACCAACCAGTAACACACACACTCTTGGGGTGAGACACCGTCCAGTAACACACTCACTCCCGGGGTCAGACACCATCCAGTAACACACTCACTCCCAGGGTCAGATATCGTCCAGTAACACACTCACTCCTGGGATCACACACCGTCCAGTAACACACTTACACAGAGGGTCAGACGCCGTCTATTAACACACTCACACCCATGGTCAAACACCGTGCAGTAAGACACTTACACCCGGGGTCAGACGCCGCCCATTATCACACTCACACCCGGGGTCAGACACAATCCAGTAACACACCCACTACTGGGGTCAGTCAGAATCCAGAAACACACTCACTCAAGGGGTCAGACACCCTCCATGAACACACTCACACCCGGGGTCAGACACTGTCCAGTAACACACTCACTCCCGGGGTCAGACAGAGTACAGCAACACACTCACACCCAGAGTCAGACATCGTATATTAACACACTCACTCCCGGGGTCAGACACCATCCAGTAACACACTCACACCCAGGGTCAGACACTGTCCAGTAACACAATAACTCGCGCTGTCAGACACCGACAAGTAACACCCTCACTCCCGTGATCAGACACCATCCAGTAACACACTCACACCCGGGGTTAGACATCGTCTAGTAACACACTCACTTCCGGGGTCAGACACCGACAAGTAACATACTACTCCCGGGGTCAGACACCGTCCAGTAACACACTCACTCCTGGCATCAGGCACCGCACAGTAATACACTCACTCCCGGGGTCAGACAGTATCCAGTAACACACTCACACCCAGGATCAGACAACATCCAATAACACTCTCACTCCCAGGGTCAGACACCATCCAGTAACACACTCACTCCCGGGGTCAGACACCGTCCAGTAACACACTCACTCCTGGGGTCAGACATCGTCCAGTAACTCACACATTCCTGGGGTAAGACATCGTCCAGTAACACACTCACACACAGGATCAGACACCGTCCTGTAACACACTCACACTCGGGGTCAGACACCGTCCAGTAACACACTCATTCCCGAGGTCAGACAATGTCCAGTAACACACTCACACTCGAGGTCAGACACCATCCAGTAACACCTTCACTCCAAGGGTCAGACACCGACCAGTAACACACACACTCCCGGGGTCAGACACCATCCAGTTACACACTCACAATGAGGGTCACACACCTTCCAGTAACACACTCACACCCAGGGACAGATATCGTCCAGTAACACACTCCCTCCTGGGATCACACACCGTCCAGTAACACCCTTACACACAGGGTCAGACACCGTCCATTAACACACTCACACCCAGGGTCAGACACCATACGTGAACACACTGACACCCGGGATCAGACACCGTCCAGTAAGACACTTACACCCGGGGTCAGACGCCGCCCGTTATCACACTCAGTCCCGGTGTCAGACACAATCGAATAACACACTCACAACCGGTGTCAGACACCGTCCAGTAACACACTCACTCCCGGGGTCAGACACCGTCCAGTAACACACTCAGTCTTGGGGTCATCCTCATCCAGAAACACACTCACTCCTGGGGTCAGACACCATCCAGTGGCACACTCAATCCCGGGGTCAGCCATCGTCCAGTAACACACTCACTCCTGAGGTCAGACACCATTCAGTTACACACTCACATCAAGGGTCAGACACCAACCAGTAACACACATACTCCTGGGGTGAGATACCATCCAGTAACACACTCACACCTGGTGTCAGTCACCGTCCAATAACACACTCACAGTCGAGGTCAGACACCGTCCAGTAACACACTCACTCCCGGGGTCAGACACCATCCAGTAACACACTTACACTCGGGGTCAGACACCGTCCAGTTACACACTCACAGCAGGGGTCAGACACCGTCCAGTAACACACTCACTCCTGGGATCACACACCGTCCAGTAACACACTTATACAGAGGGTCAGACACCGTCTATTAACACACTCACACCCAGGGTCAGACACCTTGCAGTAAGACACTTACACCCGGGGTCAGACGCCGCCCATTATCACACTCAGTCCCGGGGTCAGACACAATCCAATAACACACTCACACCCGGTGACAGACACCAACCAGTAACACACTCACATCCGGGGTCAGACACAGTCCAGTAACACACTCACTCCCGGGGTCAGTCAGAATCCAGTAACACACTCACTCAAGGGGTCAGACATCCTCCATTAACACACTCACACCCGGGGTCAGACACTGTCCAGTAACACACTCACTCCCGGGATCAGACAGCGTACAGCAACACACTCACACCCAGGGTCAGACACCGTATATTAACACACTCACACCCGGGGTTAGACATCGTCCAGTAACACAATCACTCCCGGGGTCAGACACCGACAAATAACACACTCACTCCCGGGGTCAGACACCGTCCAGTAACACAGTCACTCCTGGCATCAGACACCGCCCAGTAACACACTCACTCCCGGGGTCAGACACCGTCCAGTAACACACTCACTCCCGGGGTCAGACACCGTCCAGTAACACACTCACTCCTGGCATCAGACACCGCCCAGTAACACACTCAGATCCAGGGGCAGACACCATCCAGTAACACACTTACACTCGGGGTCAGACACCGTCCAGTTACACACTCACAGCAGGGGTCAGACACCGTCCAGTAACACACTCACTCCTGGGATCACACACCGTCCAGTAACACACTTATACAGAGGGTCAGACACCGTCTATTAACACACTCACACCCAGGGTCAGACACCTTGCAGTAAGACACTTACACCCGGGGTCAGACGCCGCCCATTATCACACTCAGTCCCGGGGTCAGACACAATCCAATAACACACTCACACCCGGTGACAGACACCAACCAGTAACACACTCACATCCGGGGTCAGACACAGTCCAGTAACACACTCACTCCCGGGGTCAGTCAGAATCCAGTAACACACTCACTCAAGGGGTCAGACATCCTCCATTAACACACTCACACCCGGGGTCAGACACTGTCCAGTAACACACTCACTCCCGGGATCAGACAGCGTACAGCAACACACTCACACCCAGGGTCAGACACCGTATATTAACACACTCACACCCGGGGTTAGACATCGTCCAGTAACACAATCACTCCCGGGGTCAGACACCGACAAATAACACACTCACTCCCGGGGTCAGACACCGTCCAGTAACACAGTCACTCCTGGCATCAGACACCGCCCAGTAACACACTCACTCCCGGGGTCAGACACCGTCCAGTAACACACTCACTCCTGGCATCAGACACCATCCAGTAACACACTCAGATCCAGGGGCAGACACAGCCCGGTACACAATCACACCTGGTGTCAGACACCGTTCTACAACACATTCACTCTCAGGGTCAGACACAGAGTGAAGGTCCCTCCACACCGTCCGGTAACACTCTCAGTCCCAGGGTCAGACACCGTCCAGTAACACAGTCACACTCAGTGTCTGACACTGTTCAGTAACACACTCACTCTGGGGGTCAGAGACAGTCCAGTAACACACTGACACCCAGGGTCAGACACCGCCCAATAACACACTCACTCCCGGGATCAGACACTGTCCAGCAACACACTCACTCCCGGGGTCAGACACTGTCCAGTAACACACTCACACCCTGAGTCAGACACCGTCCAGTGACACACTCACTCCCGGGGTCAGACACTGTCCAGTAACACAGTCACACCCTGAGTCAGACACCGTCCAGTGACACACTCACTCCCGGGGTCAGACATCGTACAGGAACACCCTCACAACCGGGGTCAGACAGCGACCAGTAACACACTAACTCCCGGGGTCAGACACCGTCCAGTAACCCACTCACACCCAGGGTCAGACAACGTCCAGTAACACACTCACACTCAGCGTCTGACACTGTACAGTAACACACTCACACCCGGGGTCAGACTCCGTCCAGTAACACTCACACCCAGCGTCTGACACTGTTCAGTAACACACTCACTCTGGGGGTCAGAGACAGTCCAGTAACACACTCACACCCAGTGTCAGACACCGCCCAGTAACACACTCCCTCCCCGGGTCAGACACCGTCCAGTAACACACTCACACCTGGCATCAGACACCGCCCAGTAACACACTCACTCCCGGGGTCAGACAGAATCCAGTAACACACTCAAACCCAGGGTCAGACACCATCCAATAACACTCTCACTCCCGCTGTCAGCCACCGACCTGTAACACACTCACTCCCGGGGTCTGACACTGCCCAGTAACACACTCAGAACCGGGGTCAGACACCATCCAATGACACTCTCACTCCTGAAGTCAGCCACCGACCAGTAACACACTCACTCCCGGGGTCAATCCCCGTCCAGTAACACACTCAATCACGGGGTCAGCCATCGTCCAGTAACACACTCACTCCTGAGGTCAGACACCGTTCAGTTACACACTCACATCAAGGGTCAGACACCAACCAGTAACACACATACTCCTGGGGTGAGATACCGTCCAGTAACACACTTACACAGAGGGTCAGACACCGTCTATTAACACACTCACACCCAGGGTCAGACACCGTGCAGTAAGACACTTACACCCGGGGTCAGACGCCGCCCATTATCACACTCAGTCCCGGGGTCAGACACAATCCAATAACACACTCACACCCGGTGACAGACACCAACCAGTAACACACTCACATCCGGGGTCAGACACAGTCCAGTAACACACTCACTCCCGGGGTCAGTCAGAATCCAGTAACACACTCACTCAAGGGGTCAGACATCCTCCATTAACACACTCACACCCGGGGTCAGACACTGTCCAGTAACACACTCACTCCCGGGATCAGACAGCGTACAGCAACACACTCACACCCAGGGTCAGACACCGTATATTAACACACTCACTCCCAGTGTCAGGCACCATCCAGTAACACACTCACACCCAGGGTCAGACACCGTCCAGTAACACACTCACGCCCGGGGTCAGACACAGAGTGAAGCTTCTAACACACAGTCGGGTACCACACTCACACCCAGGGTCAGACACCGTCAAGTAACACATTCACACCCGGGGTTAGACATCGTCCAGTAACACAATCACTCCCGGGGTCAGACACCGACAAATAACACACTCACTCCCGGGGTCAGACACCGTCCATAAAACACTCACTCCTGGCATCAGACTCCGCCCAGTTACACACTCACTCCCGGGGTCAGACACCATCCAGTAACACACTCACTCCTGGCATCAGACACCATCCAGTAACACACTCAGATCCAGGGGCAGACACAGCCTGGTACACAATCACACCTGGTTTCAGACACCGTTCTACAACACACTCACTCCCAGGGTCAGACACAGAGTGAAGGTCCCTCCACACCGTCCGGTAACACTCTCACTCCCAGGGTCAGACACCGTCCAGTAACACACTCACACTCAGCATCTGACACTGTTCAGTAACACACTCACTCTGGGGGTCAGAGACAGTCCAGTAACACACTCACACCCAGTGTCAGACACCGCCCAATAACACACTCACTCCCGGGATCAGACACTGTCCAGCAACACACTCACTCCCGGGGTCAGACACCGTCCAGTAACACACTCACACCCAGGGTCAGACACCGCCCAATAACACACTCACTCCCGGGATCAGACACCGTCCAGTAACACACTCACACCCTGAGTCAGACACCGTCCAGTAACACACTCACTCCCGGGGTCAGACATCGTCCAGGAACACCATCACAACCGGGGTCAGACAGCGACCAGTAACACACTAACTCCCGGGGTCAGACACCGTCCAGTAACACACTCACTCCCAGGGTCAGACGCCGTCCAGTAACCCACTCACACCCAGGGTCAGACAACGTCCAGTAACACACTCACACCCAGCGTCTGACACTGTTCAATAACACACTCACTCTGGGGGTAAGAGACAGTCCAGTAACACACTCACACCCAGTGTCAGACACAGCCCAGTGACACACTCTCTCCCGGGGTCAGACACTGTCCAGCAACACACTCACTCCCGGGGTCAGACACTGTCCAGCAACACACTCACTCCCGGGGTCAGACACCATCCAGTAACACACTCACACCCTGAGTCAGACACCGTCCAGTAACACACTCACACTCGGGGTCAGACACCGTCCAGTAACACTCACACCCAGCGTCTGACAGTGTTCAGTAACACACTCACTCCCGGGGTCAGACACAGTCCAGTAACACAATAACTAGCGGTGTCGGACTCCGACAAGTAACACCCTCACTCCCGTGATCAGACACCGTCCACTAACACACTCACACCCGGGGACAGACAGCGTCCAGTAACATACTCACACCCAGGGACAGATATCGTCCAGTAACACACTCACATCCAGGGTCAGACACCGTCCAGTATCGCACTCACTCCCGGGGTCACACCAAGGGTCAGACACCGTTCTGTAACACACTCACTCCTGAGGTCAGACACCGTGCAGTAACACACTCACACCAAGGGTCAGACACCAACCAGTAACACACACACTCCTGGGGTGAGACACCGTCCAGTAACACACTCACTCCCTGGGTCAGACACCGTCCAGTAACACACTCACTCCCAGGGTCAGACACCGTGCAGTAACACACTCACACCTGGGAACAGACACCGTCCAGTAACATACTCACACCCAGGGACAGATATCATCCAGTAACACACTCACTCCTGGGATCACACACCGTCCAGTAACACACTTACACGGAGGGTCAGACACCGTCTATTAACACACTCACACCCATGGTCAAACACCGTGCAGTAAGACACTTACACCCGGGGTCAGACGCCGCCCATTAACACACTCACACCCGGGGTCAGACACAATCCAGTAACACACTCACTACCGGGGTCAGTCAGAATCCAGAAACACACTCAATCAAGGGGTCAGACACCCTCCATTAACACACTCACACCCGGGGTCAGACACTGTCCAGTAACACACTCACTCCCGGGGTCAGACAGAGTACAGCAACACACCCACACCCAGACTCAGACACCGTATATTAACACACTCACTCCCGTGATCAGACACCATCCAGTAACACAATAAGTAGCGGTGTCGGACTCCGACAAGTAACACCCTCACACCCGTGATCAGACACCGTCCACTAACACACTCACACCCGGGGACAGACAGCGTCCAGTAACATACTCACACCCAGGGACAGATATCGTCCAATAACACACTCACATCCAGAGTCAGACACCGTCCAGTAACACACTCACTCCTGGGGTCACACCGAGGGTCAGACTCCGTTCTGTAACACACTCACTCCTGAGGTCAGACACCGTGCAGTAACACACTCACACCAAGGGTCAGACACCAACCAGTAACACACACACTCCTGGGGTGAGACACCATCCAGTAACACACTCACACCCTGGGTCAGACACCGTCCAGTAACACACTCACTCCCGGGGTCAGACACCGTCCAGTAACACACTCACTCCCAGGGTCAGATATCGTCCAGTAACACACTCACTCCTGGGATCACACACCGTCCAGTAACACACTCACACACAGGATCAGACACCGTCCTGTAACACACTCACACTCGGGGTCAGACACCGTCCAGTAACACACTCATTCCCGGGGTCAGACACCGTCCAGTAACACACTTACACTCGGGGTCAGACACCATCCAGTAACACACTTACACCCGGGGTCAGACACCGTCCAGTAACACACTCACTCCTGAGGTCAGACAATGTCCAGTAACACACTCACACTCGAGGTCAGACACCATCCAGTAACACCTTCACTCCAAGGGTCAGACACCGACCAGTAACACACACACTCCCGGGGTCAGACACCATCCAGTTACACACTCACTCCCGGGGTCAGACACCGTCCAGAAACACACTCACACCCAGGGACAGACATCGTCCAGTAACACACTCCCTCCTGGGATCACACACCGTCCAGTAACACCCTTACACACAGGGTCAGGCACCGTCCATTAACACACTCACACCCAGGGTCAGACACCATACGTTAACACACTGACACCCGGGATCAGACACCGTCCAGTAAGACACTTAAACCCGGGGTCAGACGCCGCCCGTTATCACACTCAGTCCCGGTGTCAGACGCAATCGAATAACACACTCACAACCGGTGTCAGACACCGTCCAGTAACACACTCAGTCTTGAGGTCATCCCCATCCAGAAACACACTCACTCCCGGGGTCAGACACCATCCAGCGGCACACTCAATCCCGGGGTCAGCCATCGTCCAGTAACACACTCACTCCTGAGGTCAGACACCATTCAGTTACACACTCACATCAAGGGTCAGACACCGTCCAGTAACACACTCACTCCCGGGGTCAGACACCATCCAGTAACACACTTACACTCGGGGTCAGACACCGTCCAGTAACACACTCACAGCAGGGGTCAGACACCGTCCAGTAACACACTCACTCCTGGGATCACACACCGTCCAGTAACACACTTGTACAGAGGGTCAGACACCGTCTATTAACACACTCACACCCAGGGTCAGACACCTTGCAGTAAGACACTTACACCCGGGGTCAGACGCCGCCCATTATCACACTCAGTCCCGGGGTCAGACACAATCCAATAACACACTCACACCCGATGTCAGACATCAACCAGTAACACACTCACTCCCGGGGTCAGTCAGAATCCAGTAACACACTCACTAAAGGGGTCAGACACTGTTCAGTAACACACTCACACCCGGGATCAGACAGTGTACAGCAACACACTCACACCCAGGGTCAGACAGAGTCCAGTAACACACTCACACCCGGGGTCAGACACAGAGTGAAGCTTCTAACACACAGTCGGGTACCACACTCACACCCAGGGTCAGACACCGTCGAGTAACACACTCACACCCGGGGTTAGACATCGTCCAGTAACACAATCACTCCCGGGGTCAGACACCGACAAATAACACACTCACTCCCGGGGTCAGACACCGTCCAGTAACACAGTCACTCCTGGCATCAGACACCGCCCAGTAACACACTCACTCCCGGGGTCAGACACCGTCCAGTAACACACTCACTCCTGGCATCAGACACCATCCAGTAACACACTCAGATCCAGGGGCAGACACAGCCCGGTACACAATCACACCTGGTGTCAGACACCGTTCTACAACACACTCACTCTCAGGGTCAGACACAGAGTGAAGGTCCCTCCACACCGTCCGGTAACACTCTCACTCCCAGGGTCAGACACCGTCCAGTAACACAGTCACACTCAGTGTCTGACACTGTTCAGTAACACACTCACTCTGGGGGTCAGAGACAGTCCAGTAACACACTCACACCCAGGGTCAGACACCGCCCAATAACACACTCACTCCCGGGATCAGACACTGTCCAGCAACACACTCACTCCCGGGGTCAGACACTGTCCAGTAACACACTCACACCCTGAGTCAGACACCGTCCAGTGACACACTCACTCCCGGGGTCAGACATCGTACAGGAACACCCTCACAACCGGGGTCAGACAGCGACCAGTAACACACTAACTCCCGGGGTCAGACACCGTCCAGTAACCCACTCACACCCAGGGTCAGACAACGTCCAGTAACACACTCACACTCAGCGTCTGACACTGTACAGTAACACACTCACTCCCGGGGTCAGACTCTGTCCAGTAACACTCACACCCAGCGTCTGACACAGTTCAGTAACACACTCACTCTGGGGGTCAGAGACAGTCCAGTAACACACTCACACCCAGTGTCAGACACCGCCCAGTAACACACTCCCTCCCCGGGTCAGACACCGTCCAGTAACACACTCACACCCGGGGTCAGACACTGCCTAGTAGCACAGTCACTCCCGGGGTCAGACAGAATCCAGTAACACACTCAGACCCAGGGTCAGACACCATACAATAACACTCTCACTCCCGCTGTCAGCCACCGACCTGTAACACACTCACACCCGGGGTCTGACACTGCTGAGTAGCACACTCACTCCCGGGGTCAGACAGAATCCAGTAACACACTCAAACAAAGGGTCAGACACCATACAATACAACTCTCACTCCCGGGGTCAGCCACTGTCCAGTAACACACTCACTACCGGGGTCATCCACATTCCAGTAACACAATCACTCACAGGGTCAGACACTGTCCAGTAACACACTCATTCCCGGGGTCAGACACCGTCCAGTAACACAATAACTCGCGGTATCAGACACAGACAAGTAATACTCTCACTCCCGGGATCAGACACCGTCCAGTAACACACTCACACCCGGGTTAGACATCGTCCAGTAAAACAATTACTCCCGGGGTCAGACACCGACAAGCAACACACTCACTCCCAGGGTCAGACACCGTCCAGTAACACACTCACTCCCGGGGTCATCCACAGTCCAGTAACACACTCACTCCCAGGGTCAGACACCGTCCAGTAACACACTCACTCCCAGGGTCAGACACCGTCCAGTAACACACTCACTCCCGGGGTCATCCACAGTCCAGTAACACACTCACTCCCGGGGTCAGACACCGTCCAGTAACACACTCACTCCCGGGGTCAGACACCATCCAATGACACTCTCACTCCCGCTGTCAGCCACCGACCTGTAACACACTCACTCCCGGGGTCTGACACTGCCCAGTAACACACTCAGAACCGGGGTCAGACACCATCCAATGACACTCTCACTCCTGAAGTCAGCCACCGACCAGTAACGCACTCAATCACGGGGTCAGCCATCGTCCAGTAACACACTCACTCCTGAGGTCAGACACCGTTCAGTTACACACTCACATCAAGGGTCAGACACCAACCAGTAACACACATACTCCTGGGGTGAGATACCGTCCAGTAACACACTTACACAGAGGGTCAGACACCGTCTATTAACACACTCACACCCAGGGTCAGACACCGTGCAGTAAGACACTTACACCCGGGGTCAGACGCCGCCCATTATCACACTCAGTCCCGGGGTCAGACACAATCCAATAACACACTCACACCCGGTGACAGACACCAACCAGTAACACACTCACATCCGGGGTCAGACACAGTCCACTAACACACTCACTCCCGGGGTCAGTCAGAATCCAGTAACACACTCACTCAAGGGGTCAGACATCCTCCATTAACACACTCACACCCGGGGTCAGACACTGTCCAGTAACACACTCACTCCCGGGATCAGACAGCGTACAGCAACACACTCACACCCAGGGTCAGACACCGTATATTAACACACTCACTCCCGGTGTCAGACACCATCCAGTAACACACTCACACCCAGGGTCAGACACCGTCCAGTAACACACTCACGCCCGGGGTCAGACACTGAGTGAAGCTTCTAACACACAGTCGGGTACCACACTCACACCCAGGGTCAGACACCGTATATTAACACTCTCACTCCCGCTGTCAGCCACCGACCAGTAACACACTCACTCCCGGGGTCTGACACTGCTGAGTAGCACACTCACTCCCGGGGTCAGACAGAATCCAGTAACACACTCAAACAAAGGGTCAGACACCATACAATACAACTCTCACTCCCGGGGTCAGACACCGTCCAGTAACACACTCACTCCTGGCATCAGACACCATCCAGTAACACACTCAGATCCAGGGGCAGACTCAGATCCAGGGGCAGACACAGCCCGGTACACAATCACACCTGGTTTCAGACACCGTTCTACAACACACTCACTCCCAAGGTCAGACACAGAGTGAAGGTCCCTCCACACCGTCTGGTAACACTCTCACTCCCAGGGTCAGACACCGTCCAGTAACACACTCACACCCAGGGTCAGACAACGTCCAGTAACACACTCACACTCAGCATCTGACACTGTTCAGTAACACACTCACTCCGGGGGTCAGACACAGTCGAGTAACACACTCACACCCAGTGTCAGACACCGCCCAGTAACACACTCTCTCCCGGGATCAGACACTGTCCAGCAACACACTCACTCCCGGGGTCAGACATCGTCCAGGAACACCATCACAACCGGGGTCAGACCAGACGCCACCCATTATCACACTCAGTCCCGGGGTCAGAAACCGTACAGCAACACAATCACACCCGAGGTCAGACGCCTTCCAGTAACACACTCACGCCCGGGGTCAGAGACAGAGTGAAGCTCCCTCCACACGATCCAGCAACACACTCACTCCCAGGGTCATACACCGTCCAGTAACACACTCACACCCAGGGTCAGACACCGACCAGTAACACACTCACTCCCGGGGTCAGACACCGTCCAGTAACACACTCACTCCCGGGGTCAGACACCGACCAGTAACACATTCACTCACAGGGTCAGACATCGTCCAGGAACACACTCAGAACCGGAGTCAGACAGCGACCAGTAACACACTAACTCCTGGGGTCAGACAATGTCTATTAACACACTCACTCCCGGGGTCAGACACCGTCCAGTAACACACTCACACCCTGAGTCAGACACCGTCCAGTAACACACTCACTCCCGGGGTCAGACACTGTCCAGTAACACACTCACACCCAGGGTCAGACAATGTCTATTAACACACTCACTCCCGGGGTCAGACACCGTCCAGTAACACACTCACACCCTGAGTCAGACACCGTCCAGTAACACAATCACTCCCAGGGTCAGACATCGTCCAGGAACACCCTCACAACTGGGGTCAGACAGCGAACAGTAACACACTCACTCCCAGGGTCAGACACTGTCCAGTAACACACTCACTCCCGGGGTCAGACACTGTCCAGTAACACACTCACTCCCGGGGTCAGACACAGAGTGAAGCTCCCTCCACACCGTCCAGCAACACACTCACATTTGGATCAGACACCGTCGCGTAACACACTCAGTCCCAGGGTCAGACACCGTCCAGTAACACACTCACCCAGCGTCTGACACTGTTCAGTAACACACTAACTCCCGGGGTCAGACACAGTCCAGTAACACACTCACTCCCGGGATCAGACACTGTCCAGCAACACACTCACTCCCGGGGTCAGACACCGTCCAGTAACACACTCACACCCTGAGTCAGACACCGTCCAGTAACACACTCACTCCCGGGGTCAGACACCGACCAGTAACACATTCACTCACAGGGTCAGACATCGTCCAGGAACACACTCAGAACTGGGGTCAGACAGCGACCAGTAACACACACAGAACCGGGGTCAGACACCGTCCAGTAACACACTCACACCCAGGGTCAGACACCGTCCAGTAACACACTCACTCCGGGAGTCAGACACCGTCCAGTAACACACTCATTCCCGGGGTGAGACACCATCCAGTAACACACCCACCCCCAGGGTCAGACACCATCCAGTAACACACTCACTCAAGGGGTCAGACATCCTCCATTAACACACTCACACCCGGGGTCAGACACTGTCCAGTAACACACTCACTCCCGGGATCAGACAGCGTACAGCAACACACTCACACCCAGGGTCAGACAGAGTCCAGTAACACACTCACACCCGGGGTCAGACACAGAGTGAAGCTTCTAACACACAGTCGGTTACCACACTCACACCCAGGGTCAGACACCGTCGAGTAACACACTCACACCCGGGGTTAGACATCGTCCAGTAATACAATCACTCCCGGGGTCAGACACCGACAAATAACACACTCACTCCCGGGGTCAGACACCGTCCAGTAACACAGTCACTCCTGGCATCAGACACCGCCCAGTAACACACTCACTCCCGGGGTCAGACACCGTCCAGTAACACACTCACTCCCGGGGTCAGACACCGTCCAGTAACACACTCACTCCTGGCATCAGACACCGCCCAGTAACACACTCAGATCCAGGGGCAGACACAGCCCGGTACACAATCACACCTGGTGTCAGACACCGTTCTACAACACACTCACTCTCAGGGTCAGACACAGAGTGAAGGTCCCTCCACACCGTCCGGTAACACTCTCACTCCCAGGGTCAGACACCGTCCAGTAACACACTCACACCCAGGGTCAGACACCGTCCAGTAACACAGTCACACTCAGTGTCTGACACTGTTCAATATCACACTCACTCTGGGGGTCAGAGACAGTCCAGTAACACACTCACACCCAGGGTCAGACACCGCCCAATAACACACTCACTCCCGGGATCAGACACTGTCCAGCAACACACTCACTCCCGGGGTCAGACACTGTCCAGTAACACACTCACACCCTGAGTCAGACACCGTCCAGTGACACACTCACTCCCGGGGTCAGACATCGTACAGGAACACCCTCACAACCGGGGTCAGACAGCGACCAGTAACACACTAACTCCCGGGGTCAGACACCGTCCAGTAACCCACTCACACCCAGGGTCAGACAACGTCCAGTAACACACTCACACTCAGCGTCTGACACTGTACAGTAACACACTCACTCCCGGGGTCAGACTCCGTCCAGTAACACTCACACCCAGCGTCTGACACAGTTCAGTAACACACTCACTCTGGGGGTCAGAGACAGTCCAGTAACACACTCACACCCAGTGTCAGACACCGCCCAGTAACACACTCCCTCCCCGGGTCAGACACCGTCCAGTAACACACTCACTCCCGGGGTCAGACACCGCCCAGTAACACACTCACTCCCGGGGTCAGACAGAATCCAGTAACACACTCAAACAAAGGCTCAGACACCATCCAATACAACTCTCACTCCCGGGGTCAGCCACTGTCCAGTAACACACTCACTACCGGGGTCATCCACATTCCAGTAACACAATCACTCACAGGGTCAGACACTGTCCAGTAACACACTCATTCCCGGGGTCAGACACCGTCCAGTAACACAATAACTCGCGGTATCAGACACAGACAAGTAACACTCTCACTCCCGTGATCAGACACCGTCCAGTAACACACTCACACCCGGGGTTAGACATCGTCCAGTAAAACAATTACTCCCGGGGTCAGACACCGTCCAGTAACACAGTCACACCCGGGGTCATCCACAGTCCAGTAACACACTCACTCCCGGGGTCAGACATCGTCCAGTAAAACAATTACTCCCGGGGTCAGACACCGTCCAGTAACACACTCACTCCCAGGGTCAGACACCGTCCAGTAACACACTCACTCCCGGGGTCATCCACAGTCCAGTAACACACTCACTCCCGGGGTCAGACACCATCCAATGACACTCTCACTCCCGCTGTCAGCCACCGACCTGTAACACACTCACTCCCGGGGTCTGACACTGCCCAGTAACACACTCAGAACCGGGGTCAGACACCATCCAATGACACTCTCACTCCTGAAGTCAGCCACCGACCAGTAACACACTCACTCCCGGGGTCAATCCCCGTCCAGTAACACACTCAATCACGGGGTCAGCCATCGTCCAGTAACACACTCACTCCCGGGGTCAATCCCCGTCCAGTAACACACTCAATCACGGGGTCAGCCATCGTCCAGTAACACACTCACTCCTGAGGTCAGACACCGTTCAGTTACACACTCACATCAAGGGTCAGACACCAACCAGTAACACACATACTCCTGGGGTGAGATACCGTCCAGTAACACACTTACACAGAGGGTCAGACACCGTCTATTAACACACTCACACCCAGGGTCAGACACCGTGCAGTAAGACACTTACACCCGGGGTCAGACGCCGCCCATTATCACACTCAGTCCCGGGGTCAGACACAATCCAATACCACACTCACACCCGGTGTCAGACAGCAACCAGTAACACACTCACTCCCGGGGTCAGTCAGAATCCAGTAACACACTCACTCAAGGGGTCAGACATCCTCCATTAACACACTCACACCCGGGGTCAGACACTGTCCAGTAACACACTCACTCCCGGGATCAGACAGGGTACAGCAACACACTCACACCCAGGGTCATACACCGTATATTAACACACTCACTCCCGGTGTCAGACACCATCCAGTAACACACTCACACCCAGGGTCAGACACCGTATATTAACACTCTCACTCCCGCTGTCAGCCACCGACCAGTAACACACTCACTCCCGGGGTCTGACACTGCTGAGTAGCACACTCACTCCCGGGGTCAGACAGAATCCGGTAACACACTCAAACAAAGGGTCAGACACCATACAATACAACTCTCACTCCCGGGGTCAGACACCGTCCAGTAACACACTCACTCCTGGCATCAGACACCATCCAGTAACACACTCAGATCCAGGGGCAGACACAGCCCGGTACACAATCACACCTGGTTTCAGACACCGTTCTACAACACACTCACTCCCAGGGTCAGCCACAGAGTGAAGGTCCCTCCACACCGTCCGGTAACACTCTCACTCCCAGGGTCAGACACCGTCCAGTAACACACTCACACTCAGCATCTGACACTGTTCAGTAACACACTCACTCTGGGGGTCAGAGACAGTCCAGTAACACACTCACACCCAGTGTCAGACACCGCCCAGTAACACACTCTCTCCCGGGATCAGACACTGTCCAGCAACACACTCACTCCCAGGGTCATACACCGTCCAGTAACACACTCACACCCAGGTTCAGACACCGTCCAGTAACACACTCACACCCAGGTTCAGACACCGTCCTGTAACACACTCACTCGCGGGGTCAGACACCGACCAGTAACACATTCACTCACAGGGTCAGACATCGTCCAGGAACACACTCAGAACCGGTGTCAGACAGCGACCAGTAACACACTAACTCCTGGGGTCAGACAATGTCTATTAACACACTCACTCCCGGGGTCAGACACCGTCCAGTAACACACTCACACCCGGGGTCAGACACTGTCCAGTAACACACTCACACCCAGGGTCAGACAATGTCTATTAACACACTCACTCCCGGGGTCAGACACCGTCCAGTAACACACTCACACCCTGAGTCAGACACCGTCCAGTAACACAATCACTCCCAGGGTCAGACATCGTCCAGGAACACCCTCACAACTGGGGTCAGACAGCGAACAGTAACACACTCACTCCCAGGGTCAGACACTGTCCAGTAACACACTCACTCCCGGGGTCAGACACTGTCCAGTAACACACTCACTCCCGGGGTCAGACACAGAGTGAAGCTCCCTCCACACCGTCCAGCAACACACTCACATTTGGATCAGACACCGTCGCGTAACACACTCAGTCCCAGGGTCAGACACCGTCCAGTAACACACTCACCCAGCGTCTGACACTGTTCAGTAACACACTAACTCCCGGGGTCAGACACAGTCCAGTAACACACTCACTCCCGGGATCAGACACTGTCCAGCAACACACTCACTCCCGGGGTCAGACACCGTCCAGTAACACACTCACACCCTGAGTCAGACACCGTCCAGTAACACACTCACTCCCGGGGTCAGACACCGACCAGTAACACATTCACTCACAGGGTCAGACATCGTCCAGGAACACACTCAGAACTGGGGTCAGACAGCGACCAGTAACACACACAGAACCGGGGTCAGACACCGTCCAGTAACACACTCACACCCAGGGTCAGACACCGTCCAGTAACACACTCACTCCGGGAGTCAGACACCGTCCAGTAACACACTCACTCCCTGGGTCAGACACCGTCCAGTAACACACTCACTCCCAGGGTCAGACACCGTGCAGTAACACACTCACACCTGGGAACAGACACCGTCCAGTAACATACTCACACCCAGGGACAGATATCATCCAGTAACACACTCACTCCTGGGATCACACACCGTCCAGTAACACACTTACACGGAGGGTCAGACACCGTCTATTAACACACTCACACCCATGGTCAAACACCGTGCAGTAAGACACTTACACCCGGGGTCAGACGCCGCCCATTAACACACTCACACCCGGGGTCAGACACAATCCAGTAACACACTCACTACCGGGGTCAGTCAGAATCCAGAAACACACTCAATCAAGGGGTCAGACACCCTCCATTAACACACTCACACCCGGGGTCAGACACTGTCCAGTAACACACTCACTCCCGAGGTCAGACAATGTCCAGTAACACACTCACACTCGAGGTCAGACACCATCCAGTAACACCTTCACTCCAAGGGTCAGACACCGACCAGTAACACACACACTCCCGGGGTCAGACACCATCCAGTTACACACTCACTCCCGGGGTCAGACACCGTCCAGAAACACACTCACACCCAGGGACAGACATCGTCCAGTAACACACTCCCTCCTGGGATCACACACCGTCCAGTAACACCCTTACACACAGGGTCAGGCACCGTCCATTAACACACTCACACCCAGGGTCAGACACCATACGTTAACACACTGACACCCGGGATCAGACACCGTCCAGTAAGACACTTAAACCCGGGGTCAGACGCCGCCCGTTATCACACTCAGTCCCGGTGTCAGACGCAATCGAATAACACACTCACAACCGGTGTCAGACACCGTCCAGTAACACACTCAGTCTTGAGGTCATCCCCATCCAGAAACACACTCACTCCCGGGGTCAGACACCATCCAGCGGCACACTCAATCCCGGGGTCAGCCATCGTCCAGTAACACACTCACTCCTGAGGTCAGACACCATTCAGTTACACACTCACATCAAGGGTCAGACACCAACCAGTAACACACATACACCTGGGGTGAGATACCGTCCAGTAACACACTCACACCTGGTGTCAGACACCGTCCAATAACACACTCACAGTCGAGGTCAGACACCGTCCAGTAACACACTCACTCCCGGGGTCAGACACCATCCAGTAACACACTTACACTCGGGGTCAGACACCGTCCAGTAACACACTCACAGCAGGGGTCAGACACCGTCCAGTAACACACTCACTCCTGGGATCACACACCGTCCAGTAACACACTTGTACAGAGGGTCAGACACCGTCTATTAACACACTCACACCCAGGGTCAGACACCTTGCAGTAAGACACTTACACCCGGGGTCAGACGCCGCCCATTATCACACTCAGTCCCGGGGTCAGACACAATCCAATAACACACTCACACCCGATGTCAGACATCAACCAGTAACACACTCACTCCCGGGGTCAGTCAGAATCCAGTAACACACTCACTAAAGGGGTCAGACACTGTTCAGTAACACACTCACACCCGGGATCAGACAGTGTACAGCAACACACTCACACCCAGGGTCAGACAGAGTCCAGTAACACACTCACACCCGGGGTCAGACACAGAGTGAAGCTTCTAACACACAGTCGGGTACCACACTCACACCCAGGGTCAGACACCGTCGAGTAACACACTCACACCCGGGGTTAGACATCGTCCAGTAACACAATCACTCCCGGGGTCAGACACCGACAAATAACACACTCACTCCCGGGGTCAGACACCGTCCAGTAACACAGTCACTCCTGGCATCAGACACCGCCCAGTAACACACTCACTCCCGGGGTCAGACACCGTCCAGTAACACACTCACTCCTGGCATCAGACACCATCCAGTAACACACTCAGATCCAGGGGCAGACACAGCCCGGTACACAATCACACCTGGTGTCAGACACCGTTCTACAACACACTCACTCTCAGGGTCAGACACAGAGTGAAGGTCCCTCCACACCGTCCGGTAACACTCTCACTCCCAGGGTCAGACACCGTCCAGTAACACAGTCACACTCAGTGTCTGACACTGTTCAGTAACACACTCACTCTGGGGGTCAGAGACAGTCCAGTAACACACTCACACCCAGGGTCAGACACCGCCCAATAACACACTCACTCCCGGGATCAGACACTGTCCAGCAACACACTCACTCCCGGGGTCAGACACTGTCCAGTAACACACTCACACCCTGAGTCAGACACCGTCCAGTGACACACTCACTCCCGGGGTCAGACATCGTACAGGAACACCCTCACAACCGGGGTCAGACAGCGACCAGTAACACACTAACTCCCGGGGTCAGACACCGTCCAGTAACCCACTCACACCCAGGGTCAGACAACGTCCAGTAACACACTCACACTCAGCGTCTGACACTGTACAGTAACACACTCACTCCCGGGGTCAGACTCCGTCCAGTAACACTCACACCCAGCGTCTGACACAGTTCAGTAACACACTCACTCTGGGGGTCAGAGACAGTCCAGTAACACACTCACACCCAGTGTCAGACACCGCCCAGTAACACACTCCCTCCCCGGGTCAGACACCGTCCAGTAACACACTCACACCCGGGGTCAGACACTGCCTAGTAGCACAGTCACTCCCGGGGTCAGACAGAATCCAGTAACACACTCAGACCCAGGGTCAGACACCATACAATAACACTCTCACTCCCGCTGTCAGCCACCGACCTGTAACACACTCACACCCGGGGTCTGACACTGCTGAGTAGCACACTCACTCCCGGGGTCAGACAGAATCCAGTAACACACTCAAACAAAGGGTCAGACACCATACAATACAACTCTCACTCCCGGGGTCAGCCACTGTCCAGTAACACACTCACTACCGGGGTCATCCACATTCCAGTAACACAATCACTCACAGGGTCAGACACTGTCCAGTAACACACTCATTCCCGGGGTCAGACACCGTCCAGTAACACAATAACTCGCGGTATCAGACACAGACAAGTAATACTCTCACTCCCGGGATCAGACACCGTCCAGTAACACACTCACACCCGGGGTTAGACATCGTCCAGTAAAACAATTACTCCCGGGGTCAGACACCGACAAGCAACACACTCACTCCCAGGGTCAGACACCGTCCAGTAACACACTCACTCCCGGGGTCATCCACAGTCCAGTAACACACTCACTCCCAGGGTCAGACACCGTCCAGTAACACACTCACTCCCAGGGTCAGACACCGTCCAGTAACACACTCACTCCCGGGGTCATCCACAGTCCAGTAACACACTCACTCCCGGGGTCAGACACCGTCCAGTAACACACTCACTCCCGGGGTCAGACACCATCCAATGACACTCTCACTCCCGCTGTCAGCCACCGACCTGTAACACACTCACTCCCGGGGTCTGACACTGCCCAGTAACACACTCAGAACCGGGGTCAGACACCATCCAATGACACTCTCACTCCTGAAGTCAGCCACCGACCAGTAACGCACTCAATCACGGGGTCAGCCATCGTCCAGTAACACACTCACTCCTGAGGTCAGACACCGTTCAGTTACACACTCACATCAAGGGTCAGACACCAACCAGTAACACACATACTCCTGGGGTGAGATACCGTCCAGTAACACACTTACACAGAGGGTCAGACACCGTCTATTAACACACTCACACCCAGGGTCAGACACCGTGCAGTAAGACACTTACACCCGGGGTCAGACGCCGCCCATTATCACACTCAGTCCCGGGGTCAGACACAATCCAATAACACACTCACACCCGGTGACAGACACCAACCAGTAACACACTCACATCCGGGGTCAGACACAGTCCACTAACACACTCACTCCCGGGGTCAGTCAGAATCCAGTAACACACTCACTCAAGGGGTCAGACATCCTCCATTAACACACTCACACCCGGGGTCAGACACTGTCCAGTAACACACTCACTCCCGGGATCAGACAGCGTACAGCAACACACTCACACCCAGGGTCAGACACCGTATATTAACACACTCACTCCCGGTGTCAGACACCATCCAGTAACACACTCACACCCAGGGTCAGACACCGTCCAGTAACACACTCACGCCCGGGGTCAGACACAGAGTGAAGCTTCTAACACACAGTCGGGTACCACACTCACACCCAGGGTCAGACACCGTATATTAACACTCTCACTCCCGCTGTCAGCCACCGACCAGTAACACACTCACTCCCGGGGTCTGACACTGCTGAGTAGCACACTCACTCCCGGGGTCAGACAGAATCCAGTAACACACTCAAACAAAGGGTCAGACACCATACAATACAACTCTCACTCCCGGGGTCAGACACCGTCCAGTAACACACTCACTCCTGGCATCAGACACCATCCAGTAACACACTCAGATCCAGGGGCAGACTCAGATCCAGGGGCAGACACAGCCCGGTACACAATCACACCTGGTTTCAGACACCGTTCTACAACACACTCACTCCCAAGGTCAGACACAGAGTGAAGGTCCCTCCACACCGTCTGGTAACACTCTCACTCCCAGGGTCAGACACCGTCCAGTAACACACTCACACCCAGGGTCAGACAACGTCCAGTAACACACTCACACTCAGCATCTGACACTGTTCAGTAACACACTCACTCCGGGGGTCAGACACAGTCGAGTAACACACTCACACCCAGTGTCAGACACCGCCCAGTAACACACTCTCTCCCGGGATCAGACACTGTCCAGCAACACACTCACTCCCGGGGTCAGACATCGTCCAGGAACACCATCACAACCGGGGTCAGACCAGACGCCACCCATTATCACACTCAGTCCCGGGGTCAGAAACCGTACAGCAACACAATCACACCCGAGGTCAGACGCCTTCCAGTAACACACTCACGCCCGGGGTCAGAGACAGAGTGAAGCTCCCTCCACACGATCCAGCAACACACTCACTCCCAGGGTCATACACCGTCCAGTAACACACTCACACCCAGGGTCAGACACCGACCAGTAACACACTCACTCCCGGGGTCAGACACCGTCCAGTAACACACTCACTCCCGGGGTCAGACACCGACCAGTAACACATTCACTCACAGGGTCAGACATCGTCCAGGAACACACTCAGAACCGGAGTCAGACAGCGACCAGTAACACACTAACTCCTGGGGTCAGACAATGTCTATTAACACACTCACTCCCGGGGTCAGACACCGTCCAGTAACACACTCACACCCTGAGTCAGACACCGTCCAGTAACACACTCACTCCCGGGGTCAGACACTGTCCAGTAACACACTCACACCCAGGGTCAGACAATGTCTATTAACACACTCACTCCCGGGGTCAGACACCGTCCAGTAACACACTCACACCCTGAGTCAGACACCGTCCAGTAACACAATCACTCCCAGGGTCAGACATCGTCCAGGAACACCCTCACAACTGGGGTCAGACAGCGAACAGTAACACACTCACTCCCAGGGTCAGACACTGTCCAGTAACACACTCACTCCCGGGGTCAGACACTGTCCAGTAACACACTCACTCCCGGGGTCAGACACAGAGTGAAGCTCCCTCCACACCGTCCAGCAACACACTCACATTTGGATCAGACACCGTCGCGTAACACACTCAGTCCCAGGGTCAGACACCGTCCAGTAACACACTCACCCAGCGTCTGACACTGTTCAGTAACACACTAACTCCCGGGGTCAGACACAGTCCAGTAACACACTCACTCCCGGGATCAGACACTGTCCAGCAACACACTCACTCCCGGGGTCAGACACCGTCCAGTAACACACTCACACCCTGAGTCAGACACCGTCCAGTAACACACTCACTCCCGGGGTCAGACACCGACCAGTAACACATTCACTCACAGGGTCAGACATCGTCCAGGAACACACTCAGAACTGGGGTCAGACAGCGACCAGTAACACACACAGAACCGGGGTCAGACACCGTCCAGTAACACACTCACACCCAGGGTCAGACACCGTCCAGTAACACACTCACTCCGGGAGTCAGACACCGTCCAGTAACACACTCATTCCCGGGGTGAGACACCATCCAGTAACACACCCACCCCCAGGGTCAGACACCATCCAGTAACACACTCACTCAAGGGGTCAGACATCCTCCATTAACACACTCACACCCGGGGTCAGACACTGTCCAGTAACACACTCACTCCCGGGATCAGACAGCGTACAGCAACACACTCACACCCAGGGTCAGACAGAGTCCAGTAACACACTCACACCCGGGGTCAGACACAGAGTGAAGCTTCTAACACACAGTCGGTTACCACACTCACACCCAGGGTCAGACACCGTCGAGTAACACACTCACACCCGGGGTTAGACATCGTCCAGTAATACAATCACTCCCGGGGTCAGACACCGACAAATAACACACTCACTCCCGGGGTCAGACACCGTCCAGTAACACAGTCACTCCTGGCATCAGACACCGCCCAGTAACACACTCACTCCCGGGGTCAGACACCGTCCAGTAACACACTCACTCCCGGGGTCAGACACCGTCCAGTAACACACTCACTCCTGGCATCAGACACCGCCCAGTAACACACTCAGATCCAGGGGCAGACACAGCCCGGTACACAATCACACCTGGTGTCAGACACCGTTCTACAACACACTCACTCTCAGGGTCAGACACAGAGTGAAGGTCCCTCCACACCGTCCGGTAACACTCTCACTCCCAGGGTCAGACACCGTCCAGTAACACACTCACACCCAGGGTCAGACACCGTCCAGTAACACAGTCACACTCAGTGTCTGACACTGTTCAATATCACACTCACTCTGGGGGTCAGAGACAGTCCAGTAACACACTCACACCCAGGGTCAGACACCGCCCAATAACACACTCACTCCCGGGATCAGACACTGTCCAGCAACACACTCACTCCCGGGGTCAGACACTGTCCAGTAACACACTCACACCCTGAGTCAGACACCGTCCAGTGACACACTCACTCCCGGGGTCAGACATCGTACAGGAACACCCTCACAACCGGGGTCAGACACCGTCCAGTAACCCACTCACACCCAGGGTCAGACAACGTCCAGTAACACACTCACACTCAGCGTCTGACACTGTACAGTAACACACTCACTCCCGGGGTCAGACTCCGTCCAGTAACACTCACACCCAGCGTCTGACACAGTTCAGTAACACACTCACTCTGGGGGTCAGAGACAGTCCAGTAACACACTCACACCCAGTGTCAGACACCGCCCAGTAACACACTCCCTCCCCGGGTCAGACACCGTCCAGTAACACACTCACTCCCGGGGTCAGACACCGCCCAGTAACACACTCACTCCCGGGGTCAGACAGAATCCAGTAACACACTCAAACAAAGGCTCAGACACCATCCAATACAACTCTCACTCCCGGGGTCAGCCACTGTCCAGTAACACACTCACTACCGGGGTCATCCACATTCCAGTAACACAATCACTCACAGGGTCAGACACTGTCCAGTAACACACTCATTCCCGGGGTCAGACACCGTCCAGTAACACAATAACTCGCGGTATCAGACACAGACAAGTAACACTCTCACTCCCGTGATCAGACACCGTCCAGTAACACACTCACACCCGGGGTTAGACATCGTCCAGTAAAACAATTACTCCCGGGGTCAGACACCGTCCAGTAACACAGTCACTCCCGGGGTCATCCACAGTCCAGTAACACACTCACTCCCGGGGTCAGACATCGTCCAGTAAAACAATTACTCCCGGGGTCAGACACCGTCCAGTAACACACTCACTCCCAGGGTCAGACACCGTCCAGTAACACACTCACTCCCGGGGTCATCCACAGTCCAGTAACACACTCACTCCCGGGGTCAGACACCATCCAATGACACTCTCACTCCCGCTGTCAGCCACCGACCTGTAACACACTCACTCCCGGGGTCTGACACTGCCCAGTAACACACTCAGAACCGGGGTCAGACACCATCCAATGACACTCTCACTCCTGAAGTCAGCCACCGACCAGTAACACACTCACTCCCGGGGTCAATCCCCGTCCAGTAACACACTCAATCACGGGGTCAGCCATCGTCCAGTAACACACTCACTCCCGGGGTCAATCCCCGTCCAGTAACACACTCAATCACGGGGTCAGCCATCGTCCAGTAACACACTCACTCCTGAGGTCAGACACCGTTCAGTTACACACTCACATCAAGGGTCAGACACCAACCAGTAACACACATACTCCTGGGGTGAGATACCGTCCAGTAACACACTTACACAGAGGGTCAGACACCGTCTATTAACACACTCACACCCAGGGTCAGACACCGTGCAGTAAGACACTTACACCCGGGGTCAGACGCCGCCCATTATCACACTCAGTCCCGGGGTCAGACACAATCCAATACCACACTCACACCCGGTGTCAGACAGCAACCAGTAACACACTCACTCCCGGGGTCAGTCAGAATCCAGTAACACACTCACTCAAGGGGTCAGACATCCTCCATTAACACACTCACACCCGGGGTCAGACACTGTCCAGTAACACACTCACTCCCGGGATCAGACAGGGTACAGCAACACACTCACACCCAGGGTCATACACCGTATATTAACACACTCACTCCCGGTGTCAGACACCATCCAGTAACACACTCACACCCAGGGTCAGACACCGTATATTAACACTCTCACTCCCGCTGTCAGCCACCGACCAGTAACACACTCACTCCCGGGGTCTGACACTGCTGAGTAGCACACTCACTCCCGGGGTCAGACAGAATCCGGTAACACACTCAAACAAAGGGTCAGACACCATACAATACAACTCTCACTCCCGGGGTCAGACACCGTCCAGTAACACACTCACTCCTGGCATCAGACACCATCCAGTAACACACTCAGATCCAGGGGCAGACACAGCCCGGTACACAATCACACCTGGTTTCAGACACCGTTCTACAACACACTCACTCCCAGGGTCAGCCACAGAGTGAAGGTCCCTCCACACCGTCCGGTAACACTCTCACTCCCAGGGTCAGACACCGTCCAGTAACACACTCACACTCAGCATCTGACACTGTTCAGTAACACACTCACTCTGGGGGTCAGAGACAGTCCAGTAACACACTCACACCCAGTGTCAGACACCGCCCAGTAACACACTCTCTCCCGGGATCAGACACTGTCCAGCAACACACTCACTCCCAGGGTCATACACCGTCCAGTAACACACTCACACCCAGGTTCAGACACCGTCCAGTAACACACTCACACCCAGGTTCAGACACCGTCCTGTAACACACTCACTCGCGGGGTCAGACACCGACCAGTAACACATTCACTCACAGGGTCAGACATCGTCCAGGAACACACTCAGAACCGGTGTCAGACAGCGACCAGTAACACACTAACTCCTGGGGTCAGACAATGTCTATTAACACACTCACTCCCGGGGTCAGACACCGTCCAGTAACACACTCACACCCGGGGTCAGACACTGTCCAGTAACACACTCACACCCAGGGTCAGACAATGTCTATTAACACACTCACTCCCGGGGTCAGACACCGTCCAGTAACACACTCACACCCTGAGTCAGACACCGTCCAGTAACACAATCACTCCCAGGGTCAGACATCGTCCAGGAACACCCTCACAACTGGGGTCAGACAGCGAACAGTAACACACTCACTCCCAGGGTCAGACACTGTCCAGTAACACACTCACTCCCGGGGTCAGACACTGTCCAGTAACACACTCACTCCCGGGGTCAGACACAGAGTGAAGCTCCCTCCACACCGTCCAGCAACACACTCACATTTGGATCAGACACCGTCGCGTAACACACTCAGTCCCAGGGTCAGACACCGTCCAGTAACACACTCACCCAGCGTCTGACACTGTTCAGTAACACACTAACTCCCGGGGTCAGACACAGTCCAGTAACACACTCACTCCCGGGATCAGACACTGTCCAGCAACACACTCACTCCCGGGGTCAGACACCGTCCAGTAACACACTCACACCCTGAGTCAGACACCATCCAGTAACACACTCACTCCCGGGGTCAGACACCGACCAGTAACACATTCACTCACAGGGTCAGACATCGTCCAGGAACACACTCACTCCCGGGGTCAGTCAGAATCCAGTAACACACTCACTCAAGGGGTCAGACATCCTCCATTAACACACTCACACCCGGGGTCAGACACTGTCCAGTAACACACTCACTCCCGGGATCAGACAGCGTACAGCAACACACTCACACCCAGGGTCAGACAGAGTCCAGTAACACACTCACACCCGGGGTCAGACACAGAGTGAAGCTTCTAACACACAGTCGGTTACCACACTCACACCCAGGGTCAGACACCGTCGAGTAACACACTCACACCCGGGGTTAGACATCGTCCAGTAATACAATCACTCCCGGGGTCAGACACCGACAAATAACACACTCACTCCCGGGGTCAGACACCGTCCAGTAACACAGTCACTCCTGGCATCAGACACCGCCCAGTAACACACTCACTCCCGGGGTCAGACACCGTCCAGTAACACACTCACTCCTGGCATCAGACACCGCCCAGTAACACACTCACTCCCGGGGTCAGACACCGTCCAGTAACACACTCACTCCCGGGGTCAGACACCGTCCAGTAACACACTCACTCCTGGCATCAGACACCGCCCAGTAACACACTCAGATCCAGGGGCAGACACAGCCCGGTACACAATCACACCTGGTGTCAGACACCGTTCTACAACACACTCACTCTCAGGGTCAGACACAGAGTGAAGGTCCCTCCACACCGTCCGGTAACACTCTCACTCCCAGGGTCAGACACCGTCCAGTAACACACTCACACCCAGGGTCAGACACCGTCCAGTAACACAGTCACACTCAGTGTCTGACACTGTTCAATATCACACTCACTCTGGGGGTCAGAGACAGTCCAGTAACACACTCACACCCAGGGTCAGACACCGCCCAATAACACACTCACTCCCGGGATCAGACACTGTCCAGCAACACGCTCACTCCCGGGGTCAGACACTGTCCAGTAACACACTCACACCCTGAGTCAGACACCGTCCAGTGACACACTCACTCCCGGGGTCAGACATCGTACACGAACACCCTCACAACCGGGGTCAGACAGCGACCAGTAACACACTAACTCCCGGGGTCAGACACCGTCCAGTAACCCACTCACACCCAGGGTCAGACAACGTCCAGTAACACACTCACACTCAGCGTCTGACACTGTACAGTAACACACTCACTCCCGGGGTCAGACTCCGTCCAGTAACACTCACACCCAGCGTCTGACACAGTTCAGTAACACACTCACTCTGGGGGTCAGAGACAGTCCAGCAACACACTCACACCCAGTGTCAGACACCGCCCAGTAACACACTCCCTCCCCGGGTCAGACACCGTCCAGTAACACACTCACTCCCGGGGTCAGACACCGCCCAGTAACACACTCACTCCCGGGGTCAGACAGAATCCAGTAACACACTCAAACAAAGGCTCAGACACCATCCAATACAACTCTCACTCCCGGGGTCAGCCACTGTCCAGTAACACACTCACTACCGGGGTCATCCACATTCCAGTAACACAATCACTCACAGGGTCAGACACTGTCCAGTAACACACTCATTCCCGGGGTCAGACACCGTCCAGTAACACAATAACTCGCGGTATCAGACACAGACAAGTAACACTCTCACTCCCGTGATCAGACACCGTCCAGTAACACACTCACACCCGGGGTTAGACATCGTCCAGTAAAACAATTACTCCCGGGGTCAGACACCGTCCAGTAACACACTCACTCCCAGGGTCAGACACCGTCCAGTAACACACTCACTCCCGGGGTCATCCACAGTCCAGTAACACACTCACTCCCGGGGTCAGACACCATCCAATGACACTCTCACTCCCGCTGTCAGCCACCGACCTGTAACACACTCACTCCCGGGGTCTGACACTGCCCAGTAACACACTCAGAACCGGGGTCAGACACCATCCAATGACACTCTCACTCCTGAAGTCAGCCACCGACCAGTAACACACTCACTCCCGGGGTCAATCCCCGTCCAGTAACACACTCAATCACGGGGTCAGCCATCGTCCAGTAACACACTCACTCCCGGGGTCAATCCCCGTCCAGTAACACACTCAATCACGGGGTCAGCCATCGTCCAGTAACACACTCACTCCTGAGGTCAGACACCGTTCAGTTACACACTCACATCAAGGGTCAGACACCAACCAGTAACACACATACTCCTGGGGTGAGATACCGTCCAGTAACACACTTACACAGAGGGTCAGACACCGTCTATTAACACACTCACACCCAGGGTCAGACACCGTGCAGTAAGACACTTACACCCGGGGTCAGACGCCGCCCATTATCACACTCAGTCCCGGGGTCAGACACAATCCAATACCACACTCACACCCGGTGTCAGACACCAACCAGTAACACACTCACTCCCGGGGTCAGTCAGAATCCAGTAACACACTCACTCAAGGGGTCAGACATCCTCCATTAACACACTCACACCCGGGGTCAGACACTGTCCAGTAACACACTCACTCCCGGGATCAGACAGGGTACAGCAACACACTCACACCCAGGGTCATACACCGTATATTAACACACTCACTCCCGGTGTCAGACACCATCCAGTAACACACTCACACCCAGGGTCAGACACCGTATATTAACACTCTCACTCCCGCTGTCAGCCACCGACCAGTAACACACTCACTCCCGGGGTCTGACACTGCTGAGTAGCACACTCACTCCCGGGGTCAGACAGAATCCGGTAACACACTCAAACAAAGGGTCAGACACCATACAATACAACTCTCACTCCCGGGGTCAGACACCGTCCAGTAACACACTCACTCCTGGCATCAGACACCATCCAGTAACACACTCAGATCCAGGGGCAGACACAGCCCGGTACACAATCACACCTGGTTTCAGACACCGTTCTACAACACACTCACTCCCAGGGTCAGACACAGTTTGAAGGTCCCTCCACACCGTCCGGTAACACTCTCACTCCCAGGGTCAGACACCGTCCAGTAACACACTCACACTCAGCATCTGACACTGTTCAGTAACACACTCACTCTGGGGGTCAGAGACAGTCCAGTAACACACTCACACCCAGTGTCAGACACCGCCCAGTAACACACTCTCTCCCGGGATCAGACACTGTCCAGCAACACACTCACTCCCGGGGTCAGACATCGTCCAGGAACACCATCACAACCGGGGTCAGACCAGACGCCACCCATTATCACACTCAGTCCCGGGGTCAGAAACCGTACAGCAACACAATCACACCCGGGGTCAGACGCCTTCCAGTAACACACTCACGCCCGGGGTCAGAGACAGAGTGAAGCTCCCTCCACACGATCCAGCAACACACTCACTCCCAGGGTCATACACCGTCCAGTAACACACTCACACCCAGGTTCAGACACCGTCCAGTAACACACTCACACCCAGGTTCAGACACCGTCCTGTAACACACTCACTCGCGGGGTCAGACACCGACCAGTAACACATTCACTCACAGGGTCAGACATCGTCCAGGAACACACTCAGAACCGGTGTCAGACAGCGACCAGTAACACACTAACTCCTGGGGTCAGACAATGTCTATTAACACACTCACTCCCGGGGTCAGGCACCGTCCAGTAACACACTCACACCCGGGGTCAGACACTGTCCAGTAACACACTCACACCCAGGGTCAGACAATGTCTATTAACACACTCACTCCCGGGGTCAGACACCGTCCAGTAACACACTCACACCCTGAGTCAGACACCGTCCAGTAACACAATCACTCCCAGGGTCAGACATCGTCCAGGAACACCCTCACAACTGGGGTCAGACAGCGAACAGTAACACACTCACTCCCAGGGTCAGACACTGTCCAGTAACACACTCACTCCCGGGGTCAGACACTGTCCAGTAACACACTCACTCCCGGGGTCAGACACAGAGTAAAGCTCCCTCCACACCGTCCAGCAACACACTCACATTTGGATCAGACACCGTCACGTAACACACTCAATCCCAGGGTCAGACACCGTCCAGTAACACACTCACCCAGCGTCTGACACTGTTCAGTAACACACTAACTCCCGGGGTCAGACACAGTCCAGTAACACACTCACACCCAGGGTCAGATACCGCCCAGTAACACACTCACTCCCGGGATCAGACACTGTCCAGCAACACACTCACTCCCGGGGTCAGACACCGTCCAGTAACACACTCACACCCTGAGTCAGACACCATCCAGTAACACATTCACTCACAGGGTCAGACATCGTCCAGGAACACACTCAGAACTAAGGTCAGACAGCGACCAGTAACACACACAGAACCGGGGTCAGACACCGTCCAGTAACACACTCACACCCAGGGTCAGACACCGTCCAGTTACACACTCACACTCGGGGTCAGACACCGTCCATTAACACTCACACCCAGGGTCTGACACTGTTCAGTAACACACTAACTCTGGGGGTCAGACACAGTCCAGTAACACACACACTCCCGGGATCAGACACTGTCCAGCATCACACTCACTCCCGGGGTCAGACACCGTCCAGTAACACATTCACTCCCGGGGTCAGACACCGTCCAGTAACATACTCACACCCTGAGTCAGACACTGTCCAGTAACCCACTCACTCCCGGGGTCAGACACCGACCAGTAACACATTCACTCCCAGGGTCAGACATCTTCCAGGAACACACTCAGAACCGGGGTCAGACAGCGACCAGTAACACACTAACTCCCGGGGTAAGACACCGTCCAGTAACATACTCACTCCCGGGGTAAGACACCGTCCAGTAACACACTCACTCCCGGGGTCAGACACCGTCCAGTAACACACTCACCCCCGAGGTCAGACGTAGTCCAGTAACACACTCAAACCCAGGGTCAGAAACCATCCAGTAACACACTCACTCCGGGGGTCAGCCACCGGCCAGTAACACTCTCTCTCCCGGGGTCATCCACAGTCCAGTAACACATTCACTCCCAGGGTCAGACACCGTCCAGTAACGCACTCACACCTGGCATCAGACACCGCTCAGTAACACACTCACACCCGGGGTCAGACAGAATCCAGTAACACACTCAGACCCAGGGTCAGACACCATCCAATAACACTCTCACTCCCGCTGTCAGCCACCGACCAGTAACACACTCACTCCCGGGGTCTGACACTGCTGAGTAGCACACTCACTCCCGGGGTCAGACAGAATCCAGTAACACACTCACTCCTGGCATCAGACACCATCCAGTAACACACTCAGATCCAGGGGCAGACACAGCCTGGTACACAATCACACCTGGTTTCAGACACCGTTCTACAACACACTCACTCCCAGGGTCAGACACAGAGTGAAGGTCCCTCCACACCGTCCGGTAACACTCTCACTCCCAGGGTCAGACAACGTCCAGTAACACACTCACACTCAGCATCTGACACTGTTCAGTAACACACTCACTCTGGGGGTCAGAGACAGTCCAGTAACACACTCACTCCCGGGGTCAGACATCGTCAAGGAACACCATCACAACCGGGGTCAGACCAGACGCCATCCATTATAACACTCAGTCCCGGGGTCAGAAACCGTACAGCAACACAATCACACCCGGGGTCAGACGCCTTCCAGGAACACACTCACGCCCGGGGTCAGAGACAGAGTGAAGCTCCCTCCACACGATCCAGCAACACACTCACTCCCAGGGTCATACACCGTCCAGTAACACACTCACACCGAGGGTCAGACACCGTCCAGTAACACACTCACACCCAGGGTCAGACACCGTCCAGTAACACACTCACTCCCGGGGTCAGACACCGACCAGTAACACATTCACTCACAGGGTCAGACATCGTCCAGGAACACACTCAGAACCGGTGTCAGACAGCGACCAGTAACACACTAACTCCTGGGGTCAGACAATGTCTATTAACACACTCACTCCCAGGGTCATACACCGTCCAGTAACACACTCACACCCAGGGTCAGACACCGTCCAGTAACACACTCACACCCAGGGTCAGACACCGTCCAGTAACACACTCACTCCCGGGGTCAGACACCGACCAGTAACACATTCACTCACAGGGTCAGACATCGTCCAGGAACACACTCAGAACCGGTGTCAGACAGCGACCAGTAACACACTAACTCCTGGGGTCAGACAATGTCTATTAACACACTCACTCCCGGGGTCAGACACCGTCCAGTAACACACTCACACCCTGAGTCAGACACCGTCCAGTAACACACTCACTCCCGGGGTCAGACACTGTCCAGTAACACACTCACACCCAGGGTCAGACAATGTCTATTAACACACTCACTCCCGGGGTCAGACACCGTCCAGTAACACACTCAGAACCGGGGTCAGACACCATCCAATGACACTCTCACTCCTGAAGTCAGCCACCGACCAGTAACACACTCACTCCCGGGGTCAATCCCCGTCCAGTAACACACTCAATCACGGGGTCAGCCATCGTCCAGTAACACACTCACTCCCGGGGTCAATCCCCGTCCAGTAACACACTCAATCACGGGGTCAGCCATCGTCCAGTAACACACTCACTCCTGAGGTCAGACACCGTTCAGTTACACACTCACATCAAGGGTCAGACACCAACCAGTAACACACATACTCCTGGGGTGAGATACCGTCCAGTAACACACTTACACAGAGGGTCAGACACCGTCTATTAACACACTCACACCCAGGGTCAGACACCGTGCAGTAAGACACTTACACCCGGGGTCAGACGCCGCCCATTATCACACTCAGTCCCGGGGTCAGACACAATCCAATACCACACTCACACCCGGTGTCAGACAGCAACCAGTAACACACTCACTCCCGGGGTCAGTCAGAATCCAGTAACACACTCACTCAAGGGGTCAGACATCCTCCATTAACACACTCACACCCGGGGTCAGACACTGTCCAGTAACACACTCACTCCCGGGATCAGACAGGGTACAGCAACACACTCACACCCAGGGTCATACACCGTATATTAACACACTCACTCCCGGTGTCAGACACCGTCCAGTAACACACTCACACCCAGGGTCAGACACCGTATATTAACACTCTCACTCCCGCTGTCAGCCACCGACCAGTAACACACTCACTCCCGGGGTCTGACACTGCTGAGTAGCACACTCACTCCCGGGGTCAGACAGAATCCAGTAACACACTCAAATAAAGGGTCAGACACCATACAATACAACTCTCACTCCCGGGGTCAGACACCGTCCAGTAACACACTCACTCCTGGCATCAGACACCATCCAGTAACACACTCAGATCCAGGGGCAGACACAGCCTGGTACACAATCACACCTGGTTTCAGACACCGTTCTACAACACACTCACTCCCAAGGTCAGACACAGAGTGAAGGTCCCTCCACACCGTCCGGTAACACTCTCACACCCGTGATCAGACACCGTCCACTAACACACTCACACCCGGGGACAGACAGCGTCCAGTAACATACTCACACCCAGGGACAGATATCGTCCAATAACACACTCACATCCAGAGTCAGACACCGTCCAGTAACACACTCACTCCTGAGGTCAGACACCGTGCAGTAACACACTCACACCAAGGGTCAGACACCAACCAGTAACACACACACTCCTGGGGTGAGACACCATCCAGTAACACACTCACTCCCTGGGTCAGACACCATCCAGTAACACACTCACTCCCGGGGTCAGACACCGTCCAGTAACACACTCACTCCCAGGGTCAGATATCGTCCAGTAACACACTCACTCCTGGGATCACACACCGTCCAGTAACACACTCACACACAGGATCAGACACCGTCCTGTAACACACTCACACTCGGGGTCAGACACCGTCCAGTAACACACTCATTCCCGGGGTCAGACACCGTCCAGTAACACACTTACACTCGGGGTCAGACACCATCCAGTAACACACTTACACCCGGGGTCAGACACCGTCCAGTAACACACTCACTCCTGAGGTCAGACAATGTCCAGTAACACACTCACACTCGAGGTCAGACACCATCCAGTAACACCTTCACTCCAAGGGTCAGACACCGACCAGTAACACACACACTCCCGGGGTCAGACACCATCCAGTTACACACTCACTCCCGGGGTCAGACACTGTCCAGAAACACACTCACACCCAGGGACAGACATCGTCCAGTAACACACTCCCTCCTGGGATCACACACCGTCCAGTAACACCCTTACACACAGGGTCAGACACCGTCCATTAACACACTCACACCCAGGGTCAGACACCATACGTTAACACACTGACACCCGGGATCAGACACCGTCCAGTAAGACACTTAAACCCGGGGTCAGACGCCGCCCGTTATCACACTCAGTCCCGGTGTCAGACGCAATCGAATAACACACTCACAACCGGTGTCAGACACCGTCCAGTAACACACTCAGTCTTGGGGTCATCCCCATCCAGAAACACACTCACTCCCGGGGTCAGACACCATCCAGCGGCACACTCAATCCCGGGGTCAGCCATCGTCCAGTAACACACTCACTCCTGAGGTCAGACACCATTCAGTTACACACTCACATCAAGGGTCAGACACCAACCAGTAACACACATACACCTGGGGTGAGATACCGTCCAGTAACACACTCACACCTGGTGTCAGACACCGTCCAATAACACACTCACAGTCGAGGTCAGACACCGTCCAGTAACACACTCACTCCCGGGGTCAGACACCATCCAGTAACACACTTACACTCGGGGTCAGACACCGTCCAGTAACACACTCACAGCAGGGGTCAGACACCGTCCAGTAACACACTCACTCCTGGGATCACACACCGTCCAGTAACACACTTGTACAGAGGGTCAGACACCGTCTATTAACACACTCACACCCAGGGTCAGACACCTTGCAGTAAGACACTTACACCCGGGGTCAGACGCCGCCCATTATCACACTCAGTCCCGGGGTCAGACACAATCCAATAACACACTCACACCCGGTGTCAGACACCAACCAGTAACACACTCACTCCCGGGGTCAGTCAGAATCCAGTAACACACTCACTAAAGGGGTCAGACACTGTTCAGTAACACACTCACTCCCGGGATCAGACAGTGTACAGCAACACACTCACACCCAGGGTCAAACAGAGTCCAGTAACACACTCACACCCGGGGTCAGACACAGAGTGAAGCTTCTAACACACAGTCGGGTACCACACTCACACCCAGGGTCAGACACCGTCGAGTAACACACTCACACCCGGGGTTAGACATCGTCCAGTAACACAATCACTCCCGGGGTCAGACACCGACAAATAACACACTCACTCCCGGGGTCAGACACCGTCCAGTAACACAGTCACTCCTGGCATCAGACACCGCCCAGTAACACACTCACTCCCGGGGTCAGACACCGTCCAGTAACACACTCACTCCTGGCATCAGACACCATCCAGTAACACACTCAGATCCAGGGGCAGACACAGCCCGGTACACAATCACACCTGGTGTCAGACACCGTTCTACAACACACTCACTCTCAGGGTCAGACACAGAGTGAAGGTCCCTCCACACCGTCCGGTAACACTCTCACTCCCAGGGTCAGACACCGTCCAGTAACACAGTCACACTCAGTGTCTGACACTGTTCAGTAACACACTCACTCTGGGGGTCAGAGACAGTCCAGTAACACACTCACACCCAGGGTCAGACACCGCCCAATAACACACTCACTCCCGGGATCAGACACTGTCCAGCAACACACTCACTCCCGGGGTCAGACACTGTCCAGTAACACACTCACACCCTGAGTCAGACACCGTCCAGTGACACACTCACTCCCGGGGTCAGACATCGTACAGGAACACCCTCACAACCGGGGTCAGACAGCGACCAGTAACACACTAACTCCCGGGGTCAGACACCGTCCAGTAACCCACTCACACCCAGGGTCAGACAACGTCCAGTAACACACTCACACTCAGCGTCTGACACTGTACAGTAACACACTCACTCCCGGGGTCAGACTCCGTCCAGTAACACTCACACCCAGCGTCTGACACAGTTCAGTAACACACTCACTCTGGGGGTCAGAGACAGTCCAGTAACACACTCACACCCAGTGTCAGACACCGCCCAGTAACACACTCCCTCCCCGGGTCAGACACCGTCCAGTAACACACTCACACCCGGGGTCAGACACTGCCTAGTAGCACAGTCACTCCCGGGGTCAGACAGAATCCAGTAACACACTCAGACCCAGGGTCAGACACCATACAATAACACTCTCACTCCCGCTGTCAGCCACCGACCTGTAACACACTCACACCCGGGGTCTGACACTGCTGAGTAGCACACTCACTCCCGGGGTCAGACAGAATCCAGTAACACACTCAAACAAAGGGTCAGACACCATACAATACAACTCTCACTCCCGGGGTCAGCCACTGTCCAGTAACACACTCACTACCGGGGTCATCCACATTCCAGTAACACAATCACTCACAGGGTCAGACACTGTCCAGTAACACACTCATTCCCGGGGTCAGACACCGTCCAGTAACACAATAACTCGCGGTATCAGACACAGACAAGTAACACTCTCACTCCCGGGATCAGACACCGTCCAGTAACACACTCACACCCGGGGTTAGACATCGCCCAGTAAAACAATTACTCCCGGGGTCAGACACCGACAAGCAACACACTCACTCCCAGGGTCAGACACCGTCCAGTAACACACTCACTCCCGGGGTCATCCACAGTCCAGTAACACACTCACTCCCGGGGTCATCCACAGTCCAGTAACACACTCACTCCCAGGGTCAGACACCGTCCAGTAACACACTCACTCCCAGGGTCAGACACCGTCCAGTAACACACTCACTCCCGGGGTCATCCACAGTCCAGTAACACACTCACTCCCGGGGTCAGACACCGTCCAGTAACACACTCACTCCCGGGGTCAGACACCATCCAATGACACTCTCACTCCCGCTGTCAGCCACCGACCTGTAACACACTCACTCCCGGGGTCTGACACTGCCCAGTAACACACTCAGAACCGGGGTCAGACACCATCCAATGACACTCTCACTCCTGAAGTCAGCCACCGACCAGTAACACACTCAATCACGGGGTCAGCCATCGTCCAGTAACACACTCACTCCTGAGGTCAGACACCGTTCAGTTACACACTCACATCAAGGGTCAGACACCAACCAGTAACACACATACTCCTGGGGTGAGATACCGTCCAGTAACACACTTACACAGAGGGTCAGACACCGTCTATTAACACACTCACACCCAGGGTCAGACACCGTGCAGTAAGACACTTACACCCGGGGTCAGACGCCGCCCATTATCACACTCAGTCCCGGGGTCAGACACAATCCAATAACACACTCACACCCGGTGACAGACACCAACCAGTAACACACTCACATCCGGGGTCAGACACAGTCCAGTAACACACTCACTCCCGGGGTCAGTCAGAATCCAGTAACACACTCACTCAAGGGGTCAGACATCCTCCATTAACACACTCACACCCGGGGTCAGACACTGTCCAGTAACACACTCACTCCCGGGATCAGACAGCGTACAGCAACACACTCACACCCAGGGTCAGACACCGTATATTAACACACTCACTCCCGGTGTCAGACACCATCCAGTAACACACTCACACCCAGGGTCAGACACCGTCCAGTAACACACTCACGCCCGGGGTCAGACACAGAGTGAAGCTTCTAACACACAGTCGGGTACCACACTCACACCCAGGGTCAGACACCGTATATTAACACTCTCACTCCCGCTGTCAGCCACCGACCAGTAACACACTCACTCCCGGGGTCTGACACTGCTGAGTAGCACACTCACTCCCGGGGTCAGACAGAATCCAGTAACACACTCAAACAAAGGGTCAGACACCATACAATACAACTCTCACTCCTGGGGTCAGACACCGTCCGGTAACACACTCACTCCTGGCATCAGACACCATCCAGTAACACACTCAGATCCAGGGGCAGACTCAGATCCAGGGGCAGACACAGCCCGGTACACAATCACACCTGGTTTCAGACACCGTTCTACAACACACTCACTCCCAAGGTCAGACACAGAGTGAAGGTCCCTCCACACCGTCTGGTAACACTCTCACTCCCAGGGTCAGACACCGTCCAGTAACACACTCACACCCAGGGACAGACAACGTCCAGTAACACACTCACACTCAGCATCTGACACTGTTCAGTAACACACTCACTCTGGGGGTCAGAGACAGTCCAGTAACACACTCACACCCAGTGTCAGACACCGCCCAGTAACACACTCTCTCCCGGGATCAGACACTGTCCAGCAACACACTCACTCCCGGGGTCAGACATCGTCCAGGAACACCATCACAACCGGGGTCAGACCAGACGCCACCCATTATCATACTCAGTCCCGGGGTCAGAAACCGTACAGCAACACAATCACACCCGGGGTCAGACGCCTTCCAGTAACACACTCACGCCCGGGGTCAGAGACAGAGTGAAGCTCCCTCCACACGATCCAGCAACACACTCACTCCCAGGGTCATACACCGTCCAGTAACACACTCACACCCAGGGTCAGACACCGACCAGTAACACACTCACTCCCGGGGTCAGACACCGTCCAGTAACACACTCACTCCCGGGGTCAGACACCGACCAGTAACACATTCACTCACAGGGTCAGACATCGTCCAGGAACACACTCAGAACCGGTGTCAGACAGCGACCAGTAACACACTAACTCCTGGGGTCAGACAATGTCTATTAACACACTCACTCCCGGGGTCAGACACCGTCCAGTAACACACTCACACCCTGAGTCAGACACCGTCCAGTGACACACTCACTCCCGGGGTCAGACACTGTCCAGTAACACACTCACACCCAGGGTCAGACAATGTCTATTAACACACTCACTCCCGGGGTCAGACACCGTCCAGTAACACACTCACACCCTGAGTCAGACACCGTCCAGTAACACAATCACTCCCAGGGTCAGACATCGTCCAGGAACACCCTCACAACTGGGGTCAGACAGCGAACAGTAACACACTCACTCCCAGGGTCAGACACTGTCCAGTAACACACTCACTCCCGGGGTCAGACACTGTCCAGTAACACACTCACTCCCGGGGTCAGACACAGAGTGAAGCTCCCTCCACACCGTCCAGCAACACACTCACATTTGGATCAGACACCGTCGCGTAACACACTCAGTCCCAGGGTCAGACACCGTCCAGTAACACACTCACCCAGCGTCTGACACTGTTCAGTAACACACTAACTCCCGGGGTCAGACACAGTCCAGTAACACACTCACTCCCGGGATCAGACACTGTCCAGCAACACACTCACTCCCGGGGTCAGACACCGTCCAGTAACACACTCACACCCTGAGTCAGACACCGTCCAGTAACACACTCACTCCCGGGGTCAGACACCGACCAGTAACACATTCACTCACAGGGTCAGACATCGTCCAGGAACACACTCAGAACTGGGGTCAGACAGCGACCAGTAACACACACAGAACCGGGGTCAGACACCGTCCAGTAACACACTCACACCCAGGGTCAGACACCGTCCAGTAACACACTCACTCCGGGAGTCAGACACCGTCCAGTAACACACTCATTCCCGGGGTGAGACACCATCCAGTAACACACCCACCCCCGGGGTCAGACACCATCCAGTAACACACTCACACCCAGGGTCAGACACCATCCAGTAACACACTCACTCCCGGGGTCAGTCAGAATCCAGTAACACACTCACTCAAGGGGTCAGACATCCTCCATTAACACACTCACACCCGGGGTCAGACACTGTCCAGTAACACACTCACTCCCGGGATCAGACAGCGTACAGCAACACACTCACACCCAGGGTCAGACAGAGTCCAGTAACACACTCACACCCGGGGTCAGACACAGAGTGAAGCTTCTAACACACAGTCGGTTACCACACTCACACCCAGGGTCAGACACCGTCGAGTAACACACTCACACCCGGGGTTAGACATCGTCCAGTAATACAATCACTCCCGGGGTCAGACACCGACAAATAACACACTCACTCCCGGGGTCAGACACCGTCCAGTAACACAGTCACTCCTGGCATCAGACACCGCCCAGTAACACACTCACTCCCGGGGTCAGACACCGTCCAGTAACACACTCACTCCCGGGGTCAGACACCGTCCAGTAACACACTCACTCCTGGCATCAGACACCGCCCAGTAACACACTCAGATCCAGGGGCAGACACAGCCCGGTACACAATCACACCTGGTGTCAGACACCGTTCTACAACACACTCACTCTCAGGGTCAGACACAGAGTGAAGGTCCCTCCACACCGTCCGGTAACACTCTCACTCCCAGGGTCAGACACCGTCCAGTAACACACTCACACCCAGGGTCAGACACCGTCCAGTAACACAGTCACACTCAGTGTCTGACACTGTTCAGTATCACACTCACTCTGGGGGTCAGAGACAGTCCAGTAACACACTCACACCCAGGGTCAGACACCGCCCAATAACACACTCACTCCCGGGATCAGACACTGTCCAGCAACACACTCACTCCCGGGGTCAGACACTGTCCAGTAACACACTCACACCCTGAGTCAGACACCGTCCAGTGACACACTCACTCCCGGGGTCAGACATCGTACAGGAACACCCTCACAACCGGGGTCAGACAGCGACCAGTAACACACTAACTCCCGGGGTCAGACACCGTCCAGTAACCCACTCACACCCAGGGTCAGACAACGTCCAGTAACACACTCACACTCAGCGTCTGACATTGTACAGTAACACACTCACTCTCGGGGTCAGACTCCGTCCAGTAGCACTCACACCCAGCGTCTGACACAGTTCAGTAACACACTCACTCTGGGGGTCAGAGACAGTCCAGTAACACACTCACACCCAGTGTCAGACACCGCCCAGTAACACACTCCCTCCCCGGGTCAGACACCGTCCAGTAACACACTCACTCCCGGGGTCAGACACCGCCCAGCAACACACTCACTCCCGGGGTCAGACAGAATCCAGTAACACACTCAAACAAAGGCTCAGACACCATCCAATACAACTCTCACTCCCGGGGTCAGCCACTGTCCAGTAACACACTCACTACCGGGGTCATCCACATTCCAGTAACACAATCACTCACAGGGTCAGACACTGTCCAGTAACACACTCATTCCCGGGGTCAGACACCGTCCAGTAACACAATAACTCGCGGTATCAGACACAGACAAGTAACACTCTCACTCCCGTGATCAGACACCGTCCAGTAACACACACACACCCGGGGTTAGACATCGTCCAGTAAAACAATTACTCCCGGGGTCAGACACCGTCCAGTAACACAGTCGCTCCCGGGGTCATCCACAGTCCAATAACACACTCACTCCCGGGGTCAGACATCGTCCAGTAAAACAATTACTCCCGGGGTCAGACACCGTCCAGTAACACACTCACTCCCAGGGTCAGACACCGTCCAGTAACACACTCACTCCCGGGGTCATCCACAGTCCAGTAACACACTCACTCCCGGGGTCAGACACCATCCAATGACACTCTCACTCCCGCTGTCAGCCACCGACCTGTAACACACTCACTCCCGGGGTCTGACACTGCCCAGTAACACACTCAGAACCGGGGTCAGACACCATCCAATGACACTCTCACTCCTGAAGTCAGCCACCGACCAGTAACACACTCACTCCCGGGGTCAATCCCCGTCCAGTAACACACTCAATCACGGGGTCAGCCATCGTCCAGTAACACACTCACTCCCGGGGTCAATCCCCGTCCAGTAACACACTCAATCACGGGGTCAGCCATCGTCCAGTAACACACTCACTCCTGAGGTCAGACACCGTTCAGTTACACACTCACATCAAGGGTCAGACACCAACCAGTAACACACATACTCCTGGGGTGAGATACCGTCCAGTAACACACTTACACAGAGGGTCAGACACCGTCTATTAACACACTCACACCCAGGGTCAGACACCGTATATTAACACTCTCACTCCCGCTGTCAGCCACCGACCAGTAACACACTCACTCCCGGGGTCTGACACTGCTGAGTAGCACACTCACTCCCGGGGTCAGACAGAATCCAGTAACACACTCAAACAAAGGGTCAGACACCATACAATACAACTCTCACTCCCGGGGTCAGACACTGTCCAGTAACACACTCACACCCGGGGTCAGACACTGTCCAGTAACACACTCACACCCAGGGTCAGACAATGTCTATTAACACACTCACTCCCGGGGTCAGACACCGTCCAGTAACACACTCACACCCGGGGTCAGACACTGTCCAGTAACACACTCACACCCAGGGTCAGACAATGTCTATTAACACACTCACTCCCGGGGTCAGACACCGTCCAGTAACACACTCACACCCTGAGTCAGACACCGTCCAGTAACACAATCACTCCCAGGGTCAGACATCGTCCAGGAACACCCTCACAACTGGGGTCAGACAGCGAACAGTAACAGACTCACTCCCAGGGTCAGACACTGTCCAGTAACACACTCACTCCCGGGGTCAGACACTGTCCAGTAACACACTCACACCCTGAGTCAGACACCGTCCAGTAACACAATCACTCCCAGGGTCAGACATCGTCCAGGAACACCCTCACAACTGGGGTCAGACAGCGAACAGTAACAGACTCACTCCCAGGGTCAGACACTGTCCAGTAACACACTCACTCCCGGGGTCAGACACTGTCCAGTAACACACTCACTCCCGGGGTCAGACACAGAGTGAAGCTCCCTCCACACCGTCCAGCAACACACTCACATTTGGATCAGACACCGTCGCGTAACACACTCAGTCCCAGGGTCAGACACCGTCCAGTAACACACTCACCCAGCGTCTGACACTGTTCAGTAACACACTAACTCCCGGGGTCAGACACAGTCCAGTAACACACTCACACCCAGGGTCAGATACCGCCCAGTAACACACTCACTCCCGGGATCAGACACTGTCCAGCAACACACTCACTCCCGGGGTCAGACACCGTCCAGTAACACACTCACACCCTAAGTCAGACACCATCCAGTAACACATTCACTCACAGGGTCAGACATCGTCCAGGAACACACTCAGAACTGGGGTCAGACAGCGACCAGTGACACACACAGAACCGGGGTCAGACACCGTCCAGTAACACACTCACACCCAGGGTCAGACACCGTCCAGTAACACACTCACACTCGGGGTCAGACACCGTCCATTAACACTCACACCCAGGGTCTGACACTGTTCAGTAACACACTAACTCTGGGGGTCAGACACAGTCCAGTAACACACTCACACCCAGGGTCAGATACCGCCCAGTAACACACTCACTCCCGGGATCAGACAGTGTCCAGCATCACACTCACTCCCGGGGTCAGACACCGTCCAGTAACACATTCACTCCCGGGGTCAGACACCGTCCAGTAACATACTCACACCCTGAGTCAGACACTGTCCAGTAACCCACTCACTCCCGGGGTCAGACACCGACCAGTAACACATTCACTCCCAGGGTCAGACATCTTCCAGGAACACACTCAGAACCGGGGTCAGACAGCAACCAGTAACACACTAACTCCCGGGGTAAGACACCGTCCAGTAACATACTCACTCCCGGGGTAAGACACCGTCCAGTAACACACTCACTCCCGGGGTCAGACACCGTCCAGTAACACACTCACCCCCGAGGTCAGACGTAGTCCAGTAACACACTCAAACCCAGGGTCAGAAACCATCCAGTAACACACTCACTCCGGGGGTCAGCCACCGGCCAGTAACACTCTCTCTCCCGGGGTCATCCACAGTCCAGTAACACACTCACTCGCAGGGTCAGACACCGTCCAGTAACGCACTCACACCTGGCATCAGACACCGCTCAGTAACACACTCACACCCGGGGTCAGACAGAATCCAGTAACACACTCAGACCCAGGGTCAGACACCATCCAATAACACTCTCACTCCCGCTGTCAGCCACCGACCAGTAACACACTCACTCCCGGGGTCTGACACTGCTGAGTAGCACACTCACTCCCGGGGTCAGACAGAATCCAGTAACACACTCACTCCTGGCATCAGACACCATCCAGTAACACACTCAGATCCAGGGGCAGACACATCCTGGTACACAATCACACCTGGTTTCAGACACCGTTCTACAACACACTCACTCCCAGGGTCAGACACAGAGTGAAGGTCCCTCCACACCGTCCGGTAACACTCTCACTCCCAGGGTCAGACAACGTCCAGTAACACACTCACACTCAGCATCTGACACTGTTCAGTAACACACTCACTCTGGGGGTCAGAGACAGTCCAGTAACACACTCACTCCCGGGGTCAGACATCGTCAAGGAACACCATCACAACCGGGGTCAGACCAGACGCCACCCATTATAACACTCAGTCCCGGGGTCAGAAACCGTACAGCAACACAATCACACCCGGGGTCAGACGCCTTCCAGGAACACACTCACGCCCGGGGTCAGAGACAGAATGAAGCTCCCTCCACACGATCCAGCAACACACTCACTCCCAGGGTCATACACCGTCCAGTAACACACTCACACCCAGGGTCAGACACCGTCCAGTAACACACTCACACCCAGGGTCAGACACCGTCCAGTAACACACTCACTCCCGGGGTCAGACACCGACCAGTAACACATTCACTCACAGGGTCAGACATCGTCCAGGAACACACTCAGAACCGGTGTCAGACAGCGACCAGTAACACACTAACTCCTGGGGTCAGACAATGTCTATTAACACACTCACTCCCAGGGTCATACACCGTCCAGTAACACACTCACACCCAGGGTCAGACACCGTCCAGTAACACACTCACACCCAGAGTCAGACACCGTCCAGTAACACACTCACTCCCGGGGTCAGACACCGACCAGTAACACATTCACTCACAGGGTCAGACATCGTCCAGGAACACACTCAGAACCGGTGTCAGACAGCGACCAGTAACACACTAACTCCTGGGGTCAGACAATGTCTATTAACACACTCACTCCCGGGGTCAGACACCGTCCAGTAACACACTCACACCCTGAGTCAGACACCGTCCAGTAACACACTCACTCCCGGGGTCAGACACTGTCCAGTAACACACTCACACCCAGGGTCAGACAATGTCTGTTAACACACTCACTCCCGGGGTCAGACACCGTCCAGTAACACACTCAGAACCGGGGTCAGACACCATCCAATGACACTCTCACTCCTGAAGTCAGCCACCGACCAGTAACACACTCACTCCCGGGGTCAATCCCCGTCCAGTAACACACTCAATCACGGGGTCAGCCATCGTCCAGTAACACACTCACTCCCGGGGTCAATCCCCATCCAGTAACACACTCAATCACGGGGTCAGCCATCGTCCAGTAACACACTCACTCCTGAGGTCAGACACCGTTCAGTTACACACTCACATCAAGGGTCAGACACCAACCAGTAACACACATACTCCTGGGGTGAGATACCGTCCAGTAACACACTTACACAGAGGGTCAGACACCGTCTATTAACACACTCACACCCAGGGTCAGACACCGTGCAGTAAGACACTTACACCCGGGGTCAGACGCCGCCCATTATCACACTCAGTCCCGGGGTCAGACACAATCCAATACCACACTCACACCCGGTGTCAGACACCAACCAGTAACACACTCACTCCCGGGGTCAGTCAGAATCCAGTAACACACTCACTCAAGGGGTCAGACATCCTCCATTAACACACTCACACCCGGGGTCAGACACTGTCCAGTAACACACTCACTCCCGGGATCAGACAGGGTACAGCAACACACTCACACCCAGGGTCATACACCGTATATTAACACACTCACTCCCGGTGTCAGACACCATCCAGTAACACACTCACACCCAGGGTCAGACACCGTATATTAACACTCTCACTCCCGCTGTCAGCCACCGACCAGTAACACACTCACTCCCGGGGTCTGACACTGCTGAGTAGCACACTCACTCCAGGGCTCAGACAGAATCCAGTAACACACTCAAACAAAGGGTCAGACACCATACAATACAACTCTCACTCCCGGGGTCAGACACCGTCCAGTAACACACTCACTCCTGGCATCAGACACCATCCAGTAACACACTCAGATCCAGGGGCAGACACAGCCCGGTACACAATCACACCTGGTTTCAGACACCGTTCTACAACACACTCACTCCCAAGGTCAGACACAGAGTGAAGGTCCCTCCACACCGTCCGGTAACACTCTCACTCCCAGGGTCAGACACCGTCCAGTAACACACTCACACCCAGGGTCAGACAACGTCCAGTAACACACTCACACTCAGCATCTGACACTGTTCAGTAACACACTCACTCTGGGGGTCAGAGACAGTCCAGTAACACACTCACACCCAGTGTCAGACACCGCCCAGTAACACACTCTCTCCCGGGATCAGACACTGTCCAGCAACACACTCACTCCCGGGGTCAGACATCGTCCAGGAACACCATCACAACTGGGGTCAGACCAGACGCCACCCATTATCACACTCAGTCCCGGGGTCAGAAACCGTACAGCAACACAATCACACCCGGGGTCAGACGCCTTCCAGTAACACACTCACGCCCGGGGTCAGAGACAGAGTGAAGCTCCCTCCACACGATCCAGCAACACACTCACTCCCAGGGTCATACACCGTCCAGTAACACACTCACACCCAGGTTCAGACACCGTCCAGTAACACACTCACACCCAGGTTCAGACACCGTCCTGTAACACACTCACTCGCGGGGTCAGACACCGACCAGTAACACATTCACTCACAGGGTCAGACATCGTCCAGGAACACACTCAGAACCGGTGTCAGACAGCGACCAGTAACACACTAACTCCTGGGGTCAGACAATGTCTATTAACACACTCACTCCCGGGGTCAGACACCGTCCAGTAACACACTCACACCCGGGGTCAGACACTGTCCAGTAACACACTCACACCCAGGGTCAGACAATGTGTATTAACACACTCACTCCCGGGGTCAGACACCGTCCAGTAACACACTCACACCCTGAGTCAGACACCGTCCAGTAACACAATCACTCCCAGGGTCAGACATCGTCCAGGAACACCCTCACAACTGGGGTCAGACAGCGAACAGTAACACACTCACTCCCAGGGTCAGACACTGTCCAGTAACACACTCACTCCCGGGGTCAGACACTGTCCAGTAACACACTCACTCCCGGGGTCAGACACAGAGTGAAGCTCCCTCCACACCGTCCAGCAACACACTCACATTTGGATCAGACACCGTCGCGTAACACACTCAATCCCAGGGTCAGACACCGTCCAGTAACACACTCACCCAGCGTCTGACACTGTTCAGTAACACACTAACTCCCGGGGTCAGACACAGTCCAGTAACACACTCACACCCAGGGTCAGATACCGCCCAGTAACACACTCACTCCCGGGATCAGACACTGTCCAGCAACACACTCACTCCCGGGGTCAGACACCGTCCAGTAACACACTCACACCCTGAGTCAGACACCATCCAGTAACACATTCACTCACAGGGTCAGACATCGTCCAGGAACACACTCAGAACTGGGGTCAGACAGCGACCAGTAACACACACAGAACCGGGGTCAGACACCGTCCAGTAACACACTCACACCCAGGGTCAGACACCGTCCAGTAACACACTCACACTCGGGGTCAGACACCGTCCATTAACACTCACACCCAGGGTCTGACACTGTTCAGTAACACACTAACTCTGGGGGTCAGACACAGTCCAGTAACACACACACTCCCGGGATCAGACACTGTCCAGCATCACACTCACTCCCGGGGTCAGACACCGTCCAGTAACAGATTCACTCCCGGGGTCAGACACCGTCCAGTAACATACTCACACCCTGAGTCAGACACTGTCCAGTAACCCACTCACTCCCGGGGTCAGACACCGACCAGTAACACATTCACTCCCAGGGTCAGACATCTTCCAGGAACACACTCAGAACCGGGGTCAGACAGCGACCAGTAACACACTAACTCCCGGGGTAAGACACCGTCCAGTAACATACTCACTCCCGGGGTAAGACACCGTCCAGTAACACACTCACTCCCGGGGTCAGACACCGTCCAGTAACACACTCACCCCCGAGGTCAGACGTAGTCCAGTAACACACTCAAACCCAGGGTCAGAAACCATCCAGTAACACACTCACTCCGGGGGTCAGCCACCGGCCAGTAACACTCTCTCTCCCGGGGTCATCCACAGTCCAGTAACACACTCACTCCCAGGGTCAGACACCGTCCAGTAACGCACTCACACCTGGCATCAGACACCGCTCAGTAACACACTCACACCCGGGGTCAGACAGAATCCAGTAACACACTCAGACCCAGGGTCAGACACCATCCAATAACACTCTCACTCCCGCTGTCAGCCACCGACCAGTAACACACTCACTCCCGGGGTCTGACACTGCTGAGTAGCACACTCACTCCCGGGGTCAGACAGAATCCAGTAACACACTCACTCCTGGCATCAGACACCATCCAGTAACACACTCAGATCCAGGGGCAGACACAGCCTGGTACACAATCACACCTGGTTTCAGACACCGTTCTACAACACACTCACTCCCAGGGTCAGACACAGAGTGAAGGTCCCTCCACACCGTCCGGTAACACTCTCACTCCCAGGGTCAGACAACGTCCAGTAACACACTCACACTCAGCATCTGACACTGTTCAGTAACACACTCACTCTGGGGGTCAGAGACAGTCCAGTAACACACTCACTCCCGGGGTCAGACATCGTCAAGGAACACCATCACAACCGGGGTCAGACCAGACGCCACCCATTATAACACTCAGTCCCGGGGTCAGAAACCGTACAGCAACACAATCACACCCGGGGTCAGACGCCTTCCAGGAACACACTCACGCCCGGGGTCAGAGACAGAGTGAAGCTCCCTCCACACGATCCAGCAACACACTCACTCCCAGGGTCATACACCGTCCAGTAACACACTCACACCCAGGGTCAGACACCGTCCAGTAACACACTCACACCCAGGGTCAGACACCGTCCAGTAACACACTCACTCCCGGGGTCAGACACCGACCAGTAACACATTCACTCACAGGGTCAGACATCGTCCAGGAACACACTCAGAACCGGTGTCAGACAGCGACCAGTAACACACTAACTCCTGGGGTCAGACAATGTCTATTAACACACTCACTCCCAGGGTCATACACCGTCCAGTAACACACTCACACCCAGGGTCAGACACCGTCCAGTAACACACTCACACCCAGGGTCAGACACCGTCCAGTAACACACTCACTCCCGGGGTCAGACACCGACCAGTAACACATTCACTCACAGGGTCAGACATCGTCCAGGAACACACTCAGAACCGGTGTCAGACAGCGACCAGTAACACACTAACTCCTGGGGTCAGACAATGTCTATTAACACACTCACTCCCGGGGTCAGACACCGTCCAGTAACACACTCACACCCTGAGTCAGACACCGTCCAGTAACACACTCACTCCCGGGGTCAGGCACTGTCCAGTAACACACTCACACCCAGGGTCAGACAATGTCTATTAACACACTCACTCCCGGGGTCAGACACCGTCCAGTAACACACTCACTCCCGGGGTCAATCCCCGTCCAGTAACACACTCAATCACGGGGTCAGCCATCGTCCAGTAACACACTCACTCCCGGGGTCAATCCCCGTCCAGTAACACACTCAATCACGGGGTCAGCCATCGTCCAGTAACACACTCACTCCTGAGGTCAGACACCGTTCAGTTACACACTCACATCAAGGGTCAGACACCAACCAGTAACACACATACTCCTGGGGTGAGATACCGTCCAGTAACACACTTACACAGAGGGTCAGACACCGTCTATTAACACACTCACACCCAGGGTCAGACACCGTGCAGTAAGACACTTACACCCGGGGTCAGACGCCGCCCATTATCACACTCAGTCCCGGGGTCAGACACAATCCAATACCACACTCACACCCGGTGTCAGACACCAACCAGTAACACACTCACTCCCGGGGTCAGTCAGAATCCAGTAACACACTCACTCAAGGGGTCAGACATCCTCCATTAACACACTCACACCCGGGGTCAGACACTGTCCAGTAACACACTCACTCCCGGGATCAGACAGCGTACAGCAACACACTCACACCCAGGGTCATACACCGTATATTAACACACTCATTCCCGGTGTCAGACACCATCCAGTAACACACTCACACCCAGGGTCAGACACCGTATATTAACACTCTCACTCCCGCTGTCAGCCACCGACCAGTAACACACTCACTCCCGGGGTCTGACACTGCTGAGTAGCACACTCACTCCCGGGGTCAGACAGAATCCAGTAACACACTCAAACAAAGGGTCAGACACCATACAATACAACTCTCACTCCCGGGGTCAGACACCGTCCAGTAACACACTCACTCCTGGCATCAGACACCATCCAGTAACACACTCAGATCCAGGGGCAGACACAGCCCGGTACACAATCACACCTGGTTTCAGACACCGTTCTACAACACACTCACTCCCAAGGTCAGACACAGAGTGAAGGTCCCTCCACACCGTCCGGTAACACTCTCACTCCCAGGGTCAGACACCGTCCAGTAACACACTCACACCCAGGGTCAGACAACGTCCAGTAACACACTCACACTCAGCATCTGACACTGTTCAGTAACACACTCACTCTGGGGGTCAGAGACAGTCCAGTAACACACTCACACCCAGTGTCAGACACCGCCCAGTAACACACTCTCTCCCGGGATCAGACACTGTCCAGCAACACACTCACTCCCGGGGTCAGACATCGTCCAGGAACACCATCACAACCGGGGTCAGACCAGACGCCACCCATTATCACACTCAGTCCCGGGGTCAGAAACCGTACAGCAACACAATCACACCCGGGGTCAGACGCCTTCCAGTAACACACTCACGCCCGGGGTCAGAGACAGAGTGAAGCTCCCTCCACACGATCCAGCAACACACTCACTCCCAGGGTCATACACCGTCCAGTAACACACTCACACCCAGGTTCAGACACCGTCCAGTAACACACTCACACCCAGGTTCAGACACCGTCCTGTAACACACTCACTCGCGGGGTCAGACACCGACCAGTAACACATTCACTCACAGGGTCAGACATCGTCCAGGAACACACTCAGAACCGGTGTCAGACAGCGACCAGTAACACACTAACTCCTGGGGTCAGACAATGTCTATTAACACACTCACTCCCGGGGTCAGACACCGTCCAGTAACACACTCACACCCGGGGTCAGACACTGTCCAGTAACACACTCACACCCAGGGTCAGACAATGTCTATTAACACACTCACTCCCGGGGTCAGACACCGTCCAGTAACACACTCACACCCTGAGTCAGACACCGTCCAGTAACACAATCACTCCCAGGGTCAGACATCGTCCAGGAACACCCTCACAACTGGGGTCAGACAGCGAACAGTAACACACTCACTCCCAGGGTCAGACACTGTCCAGTAACACACTCACTCCCGGGGTCAGACACTGTCCAGTAACACACTCACTCCCGGGGTCAGACACAGAGTGAAGCTCCCTCCACACCGTCCAGCAACACACTCACATTTGGATCAGACAACGTCACGTAACACACTCAGTCCCAGGGTCAGACACCGTCCAGTAACACACTCACCCAGCGTCTGACACTGTTCAGTAACACACTAACTCCCGGGGTCAGACACAGTCCAGTAACACACTCACACCCAGGGTCAGATACCGCCCAGTAACACACTCACTCCCGGGATCAGACACTGTCCAGCAACACACTCACTCCCGGGGTCAGACACCGTCCAGTAACACACTCACACCCTGAGTCAGACACCATCCAGTAACACATTCACTCACAGGGTCAGACATCGTCCAGGAACACACTCAGAACTGGGGTCAGACAGCGACCAGTAACACACACAGAACCGGGGTCAGACACCGTCCAGTAACACACTCACACCCAGGGTCAGACACCGTCCAGTAACACACTCACACTCGGGGTCAGACACCGTCCATTAACACTCACACCCAGGGTCTGACACTGTTCAGTAACACACTAACTCTGGGGGTCAGACACAGTCCAGTAACACACACACTCCCGGGATCAGACACTGTCCAGCATCACACTCACTCCCAGGGTCAGACACCGTCCAGTAACACATTCACTCCCGGGGTCAGACACCGTCCAGTAACATACTCACACCCTGAGTCAGACACTGTCCAGTAACCCACTCACTCCCGGGGTCAGACACCGACCAGTAACACATTCACTCCCAGGGTCAGACATCTTCCAGGAACACACTCAGAACCGGGGTCAGACAGCAACCAGTAACACACTAACTCCCGGGGTAAGACACCGTCCAGTAACATACTCACTCCCGGGGTAAGACACCGTCCAGTAACACACTCACTCCCAGGGTCAGACACCGTCCAGTAACACACTCACTCCCGAGGTCAGACGTAGTCCAGTAACACACTCAAACCCAGGGTCAGAAACCATCCAGTAACACACTCACTCCGGGGGTCAGCCACCGGCCAGTAACACTCTCTCTCCCGGGGTCATCCACAGTCCAGTAACACACTCACTCCCAGGGTCAGACACCGTCCAGTAACGCACTCACACCTGGCATCAGACACCGCTCAGTAACACACTCACACCCGGGGTCAGACAGAATCCAGTAACACACTCAGACCCAGGGTCAGACACCATCCAATAACACTCTCACTCCCGCTGTCAGCCACCGACCAGTAACACACTCACTCCCGGGGTCTGACACTGCTGAGTAGCACACTCACTCCCGGAGTCAGACAGAATCCAGTAACACACTCACTCCTGGCATCAGACACCATCCAGTAACACACTCAGATCCAGGGGCAGACACAGCCTGGTACACAATCACACCTGGTTTCAGACACCGTTCTACAACACACTCACTCCTAGGGTCAGACACAGAGTGAAGGTCCCTCCACACCGTCCGGTAACACTCTCACTCCCAGGGTCAGACAACGTCCAGTAACACACTCACACTCAGCATCTGACACTGTTCAGTAACACACTCACTCTGGGGGTCAGAGACAGTCCAGTAACACACTCACTCCCGGGGTCAGACATCGTCAAGGAACACCATCACAACCGGGGTCAGACCAGACGCCACCCATTATAACACTCAGTCCCGGGGTCAGAAACCGTACAGCAACACAATCACACCCGGGGTCAGACGCCTTCCAGGAACACACTCACGCCCGGGGTCAGAGACAGAGCGAAGCTCCCTCCACACGATCCAGCAACACACTCACTCCCAGGGTCATACACCGTCCAGTAACACACTCACACCCAGGGTCAGACACCGTCCAGTAACACACTCACACCCAGGGTCAGACACTGTCCAGTAACACACTCACTCCCGGGGTCAGACACCGACCAGTAACACATTCACTCACAGGGTTAGACATCGTCCAGGAACACACTCAGAACCGGTGTCAGACAGCGACCAGTAACACACTAACTCCTGGGGTCAGACAATGTCTATTAACACACTCACTCCCAGGGTCATACACCGTCCAGTAACACACTCACACCCAGGGTCAGACACCGTCCAGTAACACACTCACACCCAGGGTCAGACACCGTCCAGTAACAACACTCACTCCCGGGGTCAGACACCGACCAGTAACACATTCACTCACAGGGTCAGGCATCGTCCAGGAACACACTCAGAACCGGTGTCAGACAGCGACCAGTAAAACACTAACTCCTGGGGTCAGACAATGTCTATTAACACACTCACTCCCGGGGTCAGACACCGTCCAGTAACACACTCACACCATGAGTCAGACACCGTCCAGTAACACACTCACTCCCGGGGTCAGACACTGTCCAGTAACACACTCACACCCAGGGTCAGACAATGTCTATTAACACACTCACTCCCGGGGTCAGACACCGTCCAGTAACACACTCACACCCTGAGTCAGACACCGTCCAGTAACACAATCACTCCCAGGGTCAGACATCGTCCAGGAACACCCTCACAACTGGGGTCAGACAGTGAACAGTAACACACTCACTCCCAGGGTCAGACACTGTCCAGTAACACACTCACTCCCGGGGTCAGACACCGTCCAGTAACACACTCACTCCCGGGGTCAGACACAGAGTGAAGCTCCCTCCACACCGTCCAGCAACACACTCACATTTGGATCAGACACCGTCGCGTAACACACTCAGTCCCAGGGTCAGACACCGTCCAGTAACACACACACCCAGCGTCTGACACTGTTCAGTAACACACTCACTCCCGGGGTCAGACACAGTCCAGTAACACACTCACTCCCGGGGTCAGACACCGTCCAGTAACACACTCAGAACTGGGGTCAGACAGCGACCAGTAACACACACAGAACCGGGGTCAGACACCGTCCAGTAACACACTCACACCCAGGGTCAGACACCGTCCAGTAACACACTCACACTCGGGGTCAGACACCGTCCATTAACACTCACACCCAGGGTCTGACACTGTTCAGTAACACACTAACTCTGGGGGTCAGACACAGTCCAGTAACACACTCACTCCCGGGATCAGACACTGTCCAGCATCACACTCACTCCCGGGGTCAGACACCGTCCAGTAATACACTCACACCCTGAGTCAGACACTGTCCAGTAACCCACTCACTCCTGGGGTCAGACACCGTCCAGTAACACACTCACTCCCAGGGTCAGACACCGTCAAGTAACACACTCACTCGCGGGGTCAGACAGCGACCAGTAACACATTCACTCCCAGGGTCAGACATCTTCCAGGAACACACTCAGAACCGGGGTCAGACAGCGACCAGTAACACACTAACTCCCAGGATAAGACACCGTCCAGTAACACACTCACTCCCGGGGTCAGACACCGTCCAGTAACACACTCACTCCCGGGGTCAGACACCGTCCAGTAACACACTCACTCCCGGGGTCAGACGTAGTCCAGTAACACACTCAAACCCAGGGTCAGAAACCATCCAGTAACACACTCACTCCGGCGGTCAGCCACCGGCCAGTAACACACTCACTCCCAGGGTCAGACACGGTCCAGTAACACACTAACTCCCAGGATAAGACACCGTCCAGTAACACACTCACTCCCTGGGTCAGACACCATCCAGTAATACACTCACTCCCAGAGTCAGACACCGTCCAGTAACACACCCATTCCCGGGGCAAGACACCGTCCAGTAACACAGTCACACCCGGGGTCAGCCAGCGTCCAGTTACACACTCACAACGAGGATCACACACCGTCCAGTAACACACTCACACCCGGGGTCAGACACCGTACAGTAACACACTCACACCCAGACACAGACATCGTCCAGTAACATACTCACATCCGGGGTCAGTCAGAATCCAGTAACACACTCACATCCGGAGTCAGTCAGAATCCAGTAACACACTCACACAAGGAGTCAGACGCCGCCCATTATGACACTCAGTCCCGGAGTCAGACACCGTACAACAACACACTCACTCCCGGGGTCAGACACCGTCCAGTAACACAATCTCTCCTGGGGTCAGACACCATCCAGTAACACACTCACTCCCGGGGTCAGACACCATCCAGTAACACACTCACTCCTGGCATCAGACACCGCCCAGTAACACACTCACTCTTAGGGTCAGACACCAAGTGAAGCTCCCTCCACACCGTCCAGTAATACACACACTCCCGGAGTCAGACACTACACTGTAACACACTCACTCCCGGGATCAGACACTGTCCAGCAACACACTCACTCCCGGGGTCAGACACCGTCCAGTAACACACTCACACCCTGAGTCAGACACCATCCAGTAACACATTCACTCACAGGGTCAGACATCGTCCAGGAACACACTCAGAACTGGGGTCAGACAGCGACCAGTAACACACACAGAACCGGGGTCAGACACCGTCCAGTAACACACTCACACCCAGGGTCAGACACCGTCCAGTAACACACTCACACTCGGGGTCAGACACCGTCCATTAACACTCACACCCAGGGTCTGACACTGTTCAGTAACACACTAACTCTGGGGGTCAGACACAGTCCAGTAACACACACACTCCCGGGATCAGACACTGTCCAGCATCACACTCACTCCCAGGGTCAGACACCGTCCAGTAACACATTCACTCCCGGGGTCAGACACCGTCCAGTAACATACTCACACCCTGAGTCAGACACTGTCCAGTAACCCACTCACTCCCGGGGTCAGACACCGACCAGTAACACATTCACTCCCAGGGTCAGACATCTTCCAGGAACACACTCAGAACCGGGGTCAGACAGCAACCAGTAACACACTAACTCCCGGGGTAAGACACCGTCCAGTAACATACTCACTCCCGGGGTAAGACACCGTCCAGTAACACACTCACTCCCAGGGTCAGACACCGTCCAGTAACACACTCACTCCCGAGGTCAGACGTAGTCCAGTAACACACTCAAACCCAGGGTCAGAAACCATCCAGTAACACACTCACTCCGGGGGTCAGCCACCGGCCAGTAACACTCTCTCTCCCGGGGTCATCCACAGTCCAGTAACACACTCACTCCCAGGGTCAGACACCGTCCAGTAACGCACTCACACCTGGCATCAGACACCGCTCAGTAACACACTCACACCCGGGGTCAGACAGAATCCAGTAACACACTCAGACCCAGGGTCAGACACCATCCAATAACACTCTCACTCCCGCTGTCAGCCACCGACCAGTAACACACTCACTCCCGGGGTCTGACACTGCTGAGTAGCACACTCACTCCCGGAGTCAGACAGAATCCAGTAACACACTCACTCCTGGCATCAGACACCATCCAGTAACACACTCAGATCCAGGGGCAGACACAGCCTGGTACACAATCACACCTGGTTTCAGACACCGTTCTACAACACACTCACTCCTAGGGTCAGACACAGAGTGAAGGTCCCTCCACACCGTCCGGTAACACTCTCACTCCCAGGGTCAGACAACGTCCAGTAACACACTCACACTCAGCATCTGACACTGTTCAGTAACACACTCACTCTGGGGGTCAGAGACAGTCCAGTAACACACTCACTCCCGGGGTCAGACATCGTCAAGGAACACCATCACAACCGGGGTCAGACCAGACGCCACCCATTATAACACTCAGTCCCGGGGTCAGAAACCGTACAGCAACACAATCACACCCGGGGTCAGACGCCTTCCAGGAACACACTCACGCCCGGGGTCAGAGACAGAGCGAAGCTCCCTCCACACGATCCAGCAACACACTCACTCCCAGGGTCATACACCGTCCAGTAACACACTCACACCCAGGGTCAGACACCGTCCAGTAACACACTCACACCCAGGGTCAGACACTGTCCAGTAACACACTCACTCCCGGGGTCAGACACCGACCAGTAACACATTCACTCACAGGGTTAGACATCGTCCAGGAACACACTCAGAACCGGTGTCAGACAGCGACCAGTAACACACTAACTCCTGGGGTCAGACAATGTCTATTAACACACTCACTCCCAGGGTCATACACCGTCCAGTAACACACTCACACCCAGGGTCAGACACCGTCCAGTAACACACTCACACCCAGGGTCAGACACCGTCCAGTAACAACACTCACTCCCGGGGTCAGACACCGACCAGTAACACATTCACTCACAGGGTCAGGCATCGTCCAGGAACACACTCAGAACCGGTGTCAGACAGCGACCAGTAAAACACTAACTCCTGGGGTCAGACAATGTCTATTAACACACTCACTCCCGGGGTCAGACACCGTCCAGTAACACACTCACACCATGAGTCAGACACCGTCCAGTAACACACTCACTCCCGGGGTCAGACACTGTCCAGTAACACACTCACACCCAGGGTCAGACAATGTCTATTAACACACTCACTCCCGGGGTCAGACACCGTCCAGTAACACACTCACACCCTGAGTCAGACACCGTCCAGTAACACAATCACTCCCAGGGTCAGACATCGTCCAGGAACACCCTCACAACTGGGGTCAGACAGTGAACAGTAACACACTCACTCCCAGGGTCAGACACTGTCCAGTAACACACTCACTCCCGGGGTCAGACACCGTCCAGTAACACACTCACTCCCGGGGTCAGACACAGAGTGAAGCTCCCTCCACACCGTCCAGCAACACACTCACATTTGGATCAGACACCGTCGCGTAACACACTCAGTCCCAGGGTCAGACACCGTCCAGTAACACACACACCCAGCGTCTGACACTGTTCAGTAACACACTCACTCCCGGGGTCAGACACAGTCCAGTAACACACTCACTCCCGGGGTCAGACACCGTCCAGTAACACACTCAGAACTGGGGTCAGACAGCGACCAGTAACACACACAGAACCGGGGTCAGACACCGTCCAGTAACACACTCACACCCAGGGTCAGACACCGTCCAGTAACACACTCACACTCGGGGTCAGACACCGTCCATTAACACTCACACCCAGGGTCTGACACTGTTCAGTAACACACTAACTCTGGGGGTCAGACACAGTCCAGTAACACACTCACTCCCGGGATCAGACACTGTCCAGCATCACACTCACTCCCGGGGTCAGACACCGTCCAGTAATACACTCACACCCTGAGTCAGACACTGTCCAGTAACCCACTCACTCCTGGGGTCAGACACCGTCCAGTAACACACTCACTCCCAGGGTCAGACACCGTCAAGTAACACACTCACTCGCGGGGTCAGACAGCGACCAGTAACACATTCACTCCCAGGGTCAGACATCTTCCAGGAACACACTCAGAACCGGGGTCAGACAGCGACCAGTAACACACTAACTCCCAGGATAAGACACCGTCCAGTAACACACTCACTCCCGGGGTCAGACACCGTCCAGTAACACACTCACTCCCGGGGTCAGACACCGTCCAGTAACACACTCACTCCCGGGGTCAGACGTAGTCCAGTAACACACTCAAACCCAGGGTCAGAAACCATCCAGTAACACACTCACTCCGGCGGTCAGCCACCGGCCAGTAACACACTCACTCCCAGGGTCAGACACGGTCCAGTAACACACTAACTCCCAGGATAAGACACCGTCCAGTAACACACTCACTCCCTGGGTCAGACACCATCCAGTAATACACTCACTCCCAGAGTCAGACACCGTCCAGTAACACACCCATTCCCGGGGCAAGACACCGTCCAGTAACACAGTCACACCCGGGGTCAGCCAGCGTCCAGTTACACACTCACAACGAGGATCACACACCGTCCAGTAACACACTCACACCCGGGGTCAGACACCGTACAGTAACACACTCACACCCAGACACAGACATCGTCCAGTAACATACTCACATCCGGGGTCAGTCAGAATCCAGTAACACACTCACATCCGGAGTCAGTCAGAATCCAGTAACACACTCACACAAGGAGTCAGACGCCGCCCATTATGACACTCAGTCCCGGAGTCAGACACCGTACAACAACACACTCACTCCCGGGGTCAGACACCGTCCAGTAACACAATCTCTCCTGGGGTCAGACACCATCCAGTAACACACTCACTCCCGGGGTCAGACACCATCCAGTAACACACTCACTCCTGGCATCAGACACCGCCCAGTAACACACTCACTCTTAGGGTCAGACACCAAGTGAAGCTCCCTCCACACCGTCCAGTAATACACACACTCCCGGAGTCAGACACTACACTGTAACACACTCACACCTGGGATTAGACAACGTCCATTAACACACACACTCCCGGAGTCAGACACCGTCCAGTAACAAACCCACTCTAGGAGTCAGACACCGTCCATTAACACATTCACACCCGGGGTCTGCCACCCTCAACTTACACACTCACAACCAGGGTCACACACCGTCCAGTAACACACTTACACACAGGATCAGACACCATCCATTAACACACTCACACCCAGGGTCAGTCACCGTACATTAACACACTCACACCCGCTGTCAGACACCGTCCAGTAACACACTAACATCCGGGGTTAGACAGCGTCCAGTAACACACTCATTCCCGGGGCCAGACACCGTCCAGTAACACACTAACATCCGGGGTTAGACAGCGTCCAGTAACACACTCACTCCCGGGGTCACTCAGTATCCAGTAACACACTCACACCCGGGGTCAGACACCGTCCAGTAACGCACTCACTCCCGGGGTCAGACACAGAGTGAAGCTTCTAACACACCGTCCAGTAACACACTCACTCCCGGGGTCAGACAAAATCCATTAACACACTAAAACCCAGAGTCAGACACCATTCAGTAACACTTTCACTCCCGGGGTCAGCCACCCTCCAGTAACACACTTACTACCGGGGTCATCCACCGTCTAGTAACACACTCATTCCCGGAGTCAGACACTACCCTGTAACACACTCACACCTGGGATTAGACAACATCCATTAACACACTCACGCCCGGGGTCAGACACCATCCGGTAACACACTCACTCCCGGGGTCAGACACCATCCAGTAACACACTCACTCCCAGGGTCAGACACCGTCCAGAAACACACTAACATCTGGGGTTAGACAGCGTCCAGTAACACACTCACTCCCGGGGTCACTCAGTATCCAGTAACACACTCACACCTGGCGTCAGACACCGCTCTGTAACACACTCACTCCCGGGGTCAGACACAGAGTTAAACTCCCTCCACACCGTCCAGTAACACACTCAATCCCAAAGTCAGACACCGTCCAGTAACACACTCACTCCCACAGGCAGTCACCGTCCAGTAACATGCTCGGTCCCGGGATCAGACATCGACCAGTAACACACTCACTCCAGGGGTCAGACACAGAGTGAAGCTTCTAACACACCGTCCAGTAACACACTCAATCCCAGGGTCAGACACCGTCGAGTAACACACTCACACCCGGGGTTAGACATCGTCCAGTAACACACTCACTCCCGGGGTCAGACACCGTCCGATAACACACTCACACTCAGGGTCAGACACCGCCCAATAACACACTCACTCCCGGGGTCAGACACCGTCCAGAAACACACTCACACCAGGGGTCAGACATTGTCCAGTAACACACACACCCGGGGTCAGACACCGTCCAGTAACACACTCACATGCAGGGTCAGACACCGTCCAGTAACACACTCACACTCGGGGTCAGACACCGTCCAGTAACACTCACACCCAGCGTCTGACAGTGTTCAGTAACACACTCACTCCCGGGGTCAGACACCGTCCAGTAACACACTCACACCCTGAGTCAGACACCGTCCAGTAACACACTCACTCCCGGGGTCAGACACTGTCCAGTAACACACTCACACCCAGGGTCAGACAATGTCTATTAACACACTCACTCCCGGGGTCAGACACCGTCCAGTAACACACTCACACCCTGAGTCAGACACCGACCAGTAACACATTCACTCCCAGGGTCAGACATCGTCCAGGAACACACTCAGAACTGGGGTCAGACACCGACCAGTAACACAATCACTCCCAGGGTCAGACATCGTCCAGGAACACCCTCACAACTGGGGTCAGACAGCGAACAGTAACACACTCACTCCCGGGGTCAGACACTGTCCAGTAAGACACTCACTCCCGGGGTCAGACACAGAGTGAAGCTCCCTCCACACCGTCCAGCAACACACTCACATTTGGATCACACACCGTCGCGTAACACACTCAGTCCCAGGGTCAGACACCGTCCAGTAACACACTCACCCAGCGTCTGACACTGTTCAGTAACACACTAACTCCCGGGGTCAGACACAGTCCAGTAACACACTCACACCCAGGGTCAGATACCGCCCAGTAACACACTCACTCCCGGGATCAGACACTGTCCAGCAACACACTCACTCACAGGGTCAGACATCGTCCAGGAACACACTCAGAACTGGGGTCAGACAGCGACCAGTAACACACACAGAACCGGGGTCAGACACCGTCCAGTAACACACTCACACTCGGGGTCAGACACCGTCCATTAACACTCACACCCAGGGTCTGACACTGTTCAGTAACACACTAACTCTGGGGGTCAGACACAGTCCAGTAACACACTCACTCCCGGGATCAGACACTGTCCAGCATCACACTCACTCCCGGGGTCAGACACCGTCCAGTAACATATTCACACCCTGAGTCAGACACTGTCCAGTAACACACTCACTCCCGGGGTCAGACACCGACCAGTAACACATTCACTCCCAGGGTCAGATATCTTCCAGGAACACACTCAGAACCGGGGTCAGACAGCGACCAGTAACACACTAACTCCCAGGATAAGACACCGTCCAGTAACACACTCACTCCCGGGGTCAGACACCGTCCAGTAACACACTCACTCCCGGGGTCATCCACAGTCCAGTAACACACTCACTCCCAGGGTCAGACACCGTCCAGTAACACACTCACTCCCAGGGTCAGACACCGTCCAGTAACACACTCACTCCCGGGGTCATCCACAGTCCAGTAACACACTCACTCCCAGGGTCAGACACCGCTCAGTAACACACTCACTCCCGGGGTCAGACAGAATCCAGTAACACACTCAGACCCAGGGTCAGACACCATACAATAACACTCTCACTCCCGAAGTCAGCCACCGACCAGTAACACACTCACTCCCGGGCTCAATCCCCGTCCAGTAACACACTCAAACACGGGGTCAGCCATCGTCCAGTAACACACTCACTCCTGGCATCAGACACCATCCAGTAACACACTCAGATCCAGGGGCAAACACAGCCTGGTACACAATCACACCTGGTTTCAGACACCGTTCTACAACACACTCACTCCCAGGGTCAGACACAGAGTGAAGGTCCCTCCACACCGTCCGGTAACACTCTCACTCCCAGGGTCAGACACCGTCCAGTAACACACTAACACTCAGCATCTGACACTGTTCAGTAACACACTCACTCTGGGGGTCAGAGACAGTCCAGTAACACACTCACACCCAGTGTCAGACACCGCCCAATAACACACTCACTCCCGGGATCAGACACTGTCCAGCAACACACTCACTCCCGGGGTCAGAAACAGTCCAGTAATACACTCACACCCTGAGTCAGACACCGTCCAGTAACACACTCACTCCCGGGGTCAGACATCGTCCAGTAATACACTCACACCCTGAGTCAGACACCGTCCAGTAACACACTCACTCCCGGGGTCAGACATCGTCCAGTAATACACTCACACCCTGAGTCAGACACCGTCCAGTAACACACTCACTCTCGGGGTCAGACATCGTCCAGGAACACCATCACAACCGGGGTCAGACCAGACGCCACCCATTATCACACTCAGTCCCGGGGTCAGAAACCGTACAGCAGCACAATCACACCCGGGGTTAGACACCGTCCAGTAACACACTCACGCCCGGGGTCAGAGACAGAGTGAAGCTCCCTCCACACGATCCAGCAACACACTCACTCCCAGGGTCAGACACCGTCCAGTAACACACTCACTCCCGGGGTCAGACACCGACCAGTAACACACTCACTCCCGGGGACAGACACCGACCAGTAACACACTCACTCCTGGCATCAGACACCATCCAGTAACACACTCACTCCCGGGGTCAGACACCGTCCAGTAACACACTCAGATCCAGGGGCAGACACAGCCTGGTACACAATCACACCTGGTTTCAGACACCGTTCTACAACACACTCACTCCCAGGGTCAGACACAGAGTGAAGGTCCCTCCACACCGTCCGGTAACACTCTCACTCCCAGGGTCAGACACCGTCCAGTAACACACTCACACTCAGCATCTGACACTGTTCAGTAACACACTCACTCTGGGGGTCAGAGACAGTCCAGTAACACACTCACACCCAGTGTCAGACACCGCCGAATAACACACTCACTCCCGGGATCAGACACTGTCCAGCAACACACTCACTCCCGGGGTCAGACACCGTCCAGTAACACACTCACACCCTGAGTCAGACACCGTCCAGTAACACACTCACTCCCGGGGTCAGACACCGACCAGTAACACATTCACTCACAGGGTCAGACATCGTCCAGGAGCACACTCAGAACTGGGGTCAGACAGCGACCAGTAACACACACAGAACCGGGGTCAGACACCGTCCAGTAACACACTCACACCCAGGGTCAGACACCGTCCAGTAACACACTCACACTCGGGGTCAGACACCGTCCATTAACATTTACACCCAGGGTCTGACACTGTTCAGTAACACACTAACTCTGGGGGTCAGACACAGTCCAGTAACACACTCACTCCCGGGATCAGACACTGTCCAGCATCACACTCACTCCCGGGGTCAGACACCGTCCAGTAATATACTCACACTCTGAGTCAGACACTGTCCAGTAACCCACTCACTCCCGGGGTCAGACACCGTCCAGTAACACACTCACTCCCAGGGTCAGACACCATCAAGTAACACACTCACTCGCGGGGTCAGACACCGACCAGTAACACATTCACTCCCAGGGTCAGACATCTTCCAGGAACACACTCAGAACCGGGGTCAGACAGCGACCAGTAACACACTAACTCCCAGGATAAGACACCGTCCAGTAACACACTCAGTCCCGGGGTCAGACACCGTCCAGTAACACACTCACTCCCGGGGTCAGACACCGTCCAGTAACACACTCACTCCCGGGGTCAGACGTAGTCCAGTAACACACTCAAACCCAGGGTCAGAAACCATCCAGTAACACACTCACTCCGGCGGTCAGCCACCGGCCAGTAACACACTCACTCCCAGGGTCAGACACGGTCCAGTAACACACTCACAGCCAGTGTCAGACACCATCCAGTAATACACTCACTCCCAGAGTCAGACACCGTCCAGTAACACAGTCACACCCGGGGTCAGCCAGCGTCCAGTTACACACTCACAACGAGGATCACACACCGTCCAGTAACACACTCACACCCGGGGTCAGACACCGTACAGTAACACACTCACACCCAGACACAGACATCGTCCAGTAACATACTCACATCCGGGGTCAGTCAGAATCCAGTAACACACTCACATCCGGGGTCAGACAGAATCCAGTAGCACAGTCACATCCGGGGTCAGACAGAATCCAGTAACACACTCACACAAGGAGTCAGACGCCGCCCATTATGACACTCAGTCCCGGAGTCAGACACTGTACAGCTACACACTCACACCCGGGGTCAGACACCGTCCAGTAACACAATCTCTCCCGGGGTCAGACACCATCCAGTAACACACTCACTCCCGGGGTCAGACACCATCCAGTAACACACTCACTCCTGGCATCAGACACAGCCCAGTAACACACTCACTCTCAGGGTCAGACACCAAGTGAAGCTCCCTCCACACCGTCCAGTAACACACTCACTCCCGGGGTCAGACACCGTCCGATAACACACTAACATCCGGGATCAGACAGCGTCCAGTAACGCACTCACACCTGGCGTCAGACACCGTCCAGTAACACACTCACTCCTGGTGTCAGACACAGAGTGAAACTCCCTCCACACCGTCCAGCAACACACTCACTCCGAGGGTCAGACACCGTCCAGTAACACACTCACACCCAGGTTCAGACAACGTCCAGTAACACACTCACACTCAGCATCTGACACTGTTCAGTAACACACTCACTCTGGGGGTCAGAGACAGTCCAGTAACACACTCACATCCAGGGTCAGACACAGCCCAGTAACACACTCTCTCCCGGGATCAGACACTGTCCAGCAACACACTCACTCCCGGGGTCAGACACCGTCCAGTAACACACTCACACCCAGGGTCAGACACCGCCCAATAACACACTCACTCCCGGGATCAGACACTGTCCAGCAACACATTCACTCCCGGGGTCAGACACCGTCCAGTAACACACTCACTCCCGGGGTCAGACATCGTCCAGGAACACCATCACACCCAGCGTCTGACACTGTCCAGCAACACACTCACTCCCGGGGTCAGACACCGTCCAGTAACACACTCACACCCTGAGTCAGACACCGTCCAGTAACACACTCACTCCCGGGGTCAGACACCGACCAGTAACACATTCACTCACAGGGTCAGACATCGTCCAGGAACACACTCAGAACTGGGGTCAGACAGCGACCAGTAACACACACAGAACCGGGGTCAGACACCGTCCAGTAACACACTCACACCCAGCGTCTGACACTGTACAGTAACACACTCACACCCAGGGTCAGACACCGTCCAGTAACACACTCACACTCGGGGTCAGACACCGTCCATTAACACTCACACCCAGGGTCTGACACTGTTCAGTAACACACTAACTCTGGGGGTCAGACACCGTCCAGTAACACACTCACTCCCGGGGTCAGACAAAATCCATTAACACACTAAAACCCAGAGTCAGACACCATTCAGTAACACTTTCACTCCCGGGGTCAGCCACCGTCCAGTAACACACTTACTACCGGGGTCATCCACCGTCTAGTAACACATTCACTCCGGGGGTCAGACACCATCCAGTATCACACTCAATCCCGGGTTCAGCCACCATCCAGTAACACACTCACTCCCAGGGTCAGACACAAAGTGAAGCTCCGTCCACACCGTCCAGTAACACACACACTCCCGGAGTCAGACACTACCCTGTAACACACTCACACCTGGGATTAGACAACGTCCGTTAACACACTCACGCCCGGGGTCAGACACCATCCAGTAACACACTCACTTCCGGGCACAGACACGGTCCAGTAGCACACTCACTCCCGGGGTCAGACACCATCCAGTAACACACTCACTCCCGGGGTCAGACACCATCCAGTAACACACTCAATCCCAGGGTCAGACACCGTCGAGTAACACACTCACACCCGGGGTTAGACATCGTCCAGTAACACACTCACTCCCGGGGTCAGACACCGTCCGATAACACACTAACATCCGAGATCAGACAGCGTCCAGTAACGCACTCACACCTGGCGTCAGACACCGTCCAGTAACACACTCACTCCTGGTGTCAGACACAGAGTGAAACTCCCTCCACACCGTCCAGCAACACACTCACTCCCAGGGTCAGACACCGTCCAGTAACACACTCACACCCAGGTTCAGACAACGTCCAGTAACACACTCACACTCAGCATCTGACACTGTTCAGTAACACACTCACTCTGGGGGTCAGAGACAGTCCAGTAACACACTCACATCCAGGGTCAGACACAGCCCAGTAACACACTCTCTCCCGGGATCAGACACTGTCCAGCAACACACTCACTCCCGGGGTCAGACACCGTCCAGTAACACACTCACACCCAGGGTCAGACACCGCCCAATAACACACTCACTCCCGGGATCAGACACTGTCCAGCAACACATTCACTCCCGGGGTCAGACACCGTCCAGTAACACACTCACTCTGGGGGTCAGACACCGTCCAGTAACACACTCAGATCCAGGGGCAGACACAGCCTGGTACACAATCACACCTGGTTTCAGACACCGTTCTACAACACACTCACTCCCAGGGTCAGACACAGAGTGAAGGTCCCTCCACACCGTCCGGTAACACTCTCACTCCCAGGGTCAGACACCGTCCAGTAACACACTCACACTCAGCATCTGACACTGTTCAGTAACACACTCACTCTGGGGGTCAGAGACAGTCCAGTAACACACTCACACCCAGTGTCAGACACCGCCGAATAACACACTCACTCCCGGGATCAGACACTGTCCAGCAACACACTCACTCCCGGGGTCAGACACCGTCCAGTAACACACTCACACCCTGAGTCAGACACCGTCCAGTAACACACTCACTCCCGGGGTCAGACACCGACCAGTAACACATTCACTCACAGGGTCAGACATCGTCCAGGAGCACACTCAGAACTGGGGTCAGACAGCGACCAGTAACACACACAGAACCGGGGTCAGACACCGTCCAGTAACACACTCACACCCAGGGTCAGACACCGTCCAGTAACACACTCACACTCGGGGTCAGACACCGTCCATTAACATTTACACCCAGGGTCTGACACTGTTCAGTAACACACTAACTCTGGGGGTCAGACACTGTCCAGTAACACACTCACTCCCGGGGTCAGACACCGTCCAGTAACACACTCACTCCCAGGGTCAGACACCATCAAGTAACACACTCACTCGCGGGGTCAGACACCGACCAGTAACACATTCACTCCCAGGGTCAGACATCTTCCAGGAACACACTCAGAACCGGGGTCAGACAGCGACCAGTAACACACTAACTCCCAGGATAAGACACCGTCCAGTAACACACTCAGTCCCGGGGTCAGACACCGTCCAGTAACACACTCACTCCCGGGGTCAGACACCGTCCAGTAACACACTCACTCCCGGGGTCAGACGTAGTCCAGTAACACACTCAAACCCAGGGTCAGAAACCATCCAGTAACACACTCACTCCGGCGGTCAGCCACCGGCCAGTAACACACTCACTCCCAGGGTCAGACACGGTCCAGTAACACACTCACAGCCAGTGTCAGACACCATCCAGTAATACACTCACTCCCAGAGTCAGACACCGTCCAGTAACACAGTCACACCCGGGGTCAGCCAGCGTCCAGTTACACACTCACAACGAGGATCACACACCGTCCAGTAACACACTCACACCCGGGGTCAGACACCGTACAGTAACACACTCACACCCAGACACAGACATCGTCCAGTAACATACTCACATCCGGGGTCAGTCAGAATCCAGTAACACACTCACATCCGGGGTCAGACAGAATCCAGTAGCACAGTCACATCCGGGGTCAGACAGAATCCAGTAACACACTCACACAAGGAGTCAGACGCCGCCCATTATGACACTCAGTCCCGGAGTCAGACACCGTACAGCTACACACTCACACCCGGGGTCAGACACCGTCCAGTAACACAATCTCTCCCGGGGTCAGACACCATCCAGTAACACACTCACTCCCGGGGTCAGACACCATCCAGTAACACACTCACTCCTGGCATCAGACACAGCCCAGTAACACACTCACTCTCAGGGTCAGACACCAAGTGAAGCTCCCTCACACCGTCCAGTAACACACTCACTCCCGGGGTCAGACACCGTCCGATAACACACTAACATCCGGGATCAGACAGCGTCCAGTAACGCACTCACACCTGGCGTCAGACACCGTCCAGTAACACACTCACTCCTGGTGTCAGACACAGAGTGAAACTCCCTCCACACCGTCCAGCAACACACTCACTCCGAGGGTCAGACACCGTCCAGTAACACACTCACACCCAGGTTCAGACAACGTCCAGTAACACACTCACACTCAGCATCTGACACTGTTCAGTAACACACTCACTCTGGGGGTCAGAGACAGTCCCAGTAACACACTCACATCCAGGGTCAGACACAGCCCAGTAACACACTCTCTCCCGGGATCAGACACTGTCCAGCAACACACTCACTCCCGGGGTCAGACACCGTCCAGTAACACACTCACACCCAGGGTCAGACACCGCCCAATAACACACTCACTCCCGGGATCAGACACTGTCCAGCAACACATTCACTCCCGGGGTCAGACACCGTCCAGTAACACAGTCACTCCCGGGGTCAGACATCGTCCAGGAACACCATCACACCCAGCGTCTGACACTGTCCAGCAACACACTCACTCCCGGGGTCAGACACCGTCCAGTAACACACTCACACCCTGAGTCAGACACCGTCCAGTAACACACTCACTCCCGGGGTCAGACACCGACCAGTAACACATTCACTCACAGGGTCAGACATCGTCCAGGAACACACTCAGAACTGGGGTCAGACAGCGACCAGTAACACACACAGAACCGGGGTCAGACACCGTCCAGTAACACACTCACACCCAGCGTCTGACACTGTACAGTAACACACTCACACCCAGGGTCAGACACCGTCCAGTAACACACTCACACTCGGGGTCAGACACCGTCCATTAACACTCACACCCAGGGTCTGACACTGTTCAGTAACACACTAACTCTGGGGGTCAGACACCGTCCAGTAACACACTCACTCCCGGGGTCAGACAAAATCCATTAACACACTAAAACCCAGAGTCAGACACCATTCAGTAACACTTTCACTCCCGGGGTTAGCCACCGTCCAGTAACACACTTACTACCGGGGTCATCCACCGTCTAGTAACACATTCACTCCGGGGGTCAGACACCATCCAGTATCACACTCAATCCCGGGTTCAGCCACCATCCAGTAACACACTCACTCCCAGGGTCAGACACAAAGTGAAGCTCCGTCCACACCGTCCAGTAACACACACACTCCCGGAGTCAGACACTACCCTGTAACACACTCACACCTGGGATTAGACAACGTCCGTTAACACACTCACGCCCGGGGTCAGACACCATCCAGTAACACACTCACTTCCGGGCACAGACACGGTCCAGTAGCACACTCACTCCCGGGGTCAGACACCATCCAGTAACACACTCACTCCCGGGGTCAGACACCATCCAGTAACACACTCAATCCCAGGGTCAGACACCGTCGAGTAACACACTCACACCCGGGGTTAGACATCGTCCAGTAACACACTCACTCCCGGGGTCAGACACCGTCCGATAACACACTAACATCCGAGATCAGACAGCGTCCAGTAACGCACTCACACCTGGCGTCAGACACCGTCCAGTAACACACTCACTCCTGGTGTCAGACACAGAGTGAAACTCCCTCCACACCGTCCAGCAACACACTCACTCCCAGGGTCAGACACCGTCCAGTAACACACTCACACCCAGGTTCAGACAACGTCCAGTAACACACTCACACTCAGCATCTGACACTGTTCAGTAACACACTCACTCTGGGGGTCAGAGACAGTCCAGTAACACACTCACATCCAGGGTCAGACACAGCCCAGTAACACACTCTCTCCCGGGATCAGACACTGTCCAGCAACACACTCACTCCCGGGGTCAGACACCGTCCAGTAACACACTCACACCCAGGGTCAGACACCGCCCAATAACACACTCACTCCCGGGATCAGACACTGTCCAGCAACACATTCACTCCAGGGGTCAGACACCGTCCAGTAACACACTCACTCTGGGGGTCAGACACCGTCCAGTAACACACTCACACCCAGGTTCAGACAACGTCCAGTAACACACTCACACTCAGCATCTGACACTGTTCAGTAACACACTCACTCTGGGGTCAGAGACAGTCCAGTAACACACTCACATCCAGGGTCAGACACAGCCCAGTAACACACTCACACCCGGGGTCAGACACCGTCCAGTAACACAATCTCTCCCGGGGTCAGACACCATCCAGTAACACACTCACTCCCGGGGTCAGACACCATCCAGTAACACACTCACTCCTGGCATCAGACACCGCCCAGTAACACACTCACTCTCAGGGTCAGACACCAAGTGAAGCTCCCTCCACACCGTCCAGTAACACACACACTCCCGGAGTCAGACACTACACTGTAACACACTCACACCTGGGATTAGACAACGTCCATTAACACACACACTCCCGGAGTCAGACACCGTCCAGTAACAAACCCACTCTAGGAGTCAGACACCGTCCATTAACACATTCACACCCGGGGTCTGCCACCCTCAACTTACACACTCACAACCAGGGTCACACACCGTCCAGTAACACACTTACACACAGGATCAGACACCATCCATTAACACACTCACACCCAGGGTCAGTCACCGTACATTAACACACTCACACCCGCTGTCAGACACCGTCCAGTAACACACTAACATCCGGGTTAGACAGCGTCCAGTAACACACTCATTCCCGGGGTCAGACACCGTCCAGTAACACACTCACACCCGGGGTCAGACACCGTCCAGTAACGCACTCACTCCCAGGGTCAGACACAGAGTGAAGCTTCTAACACACCGTCCAGTAACACACTCACTCCCGGGGTCAGACAAAATCCATTAACACACTAAAACCCAGAGTCAGACACCATTCAGTAACACTTTCACTCCCGGGGTCAGACACCGTCCGATAACACACTAACATCCGGGATCAGACAGCGTCCAGTAACGCACTCACACCTGGCGTCAGACACCGTCCAGTAACACACTCACTCCTGGTGTCAGACACAGAGTGAAACTCCCTCCACACCGTCCAGCAACACACTCACTCCGAGGGTCAGACACCGTCCAGTAACACACTCACACCCAGGTTCAGACAACGTCCAGTAACACACTCACACTCAGCATCTGACACTGTTCAGTAACACACTCACTCTGGGGGTCAGAGACAGTCCAGTAACACACTCACATCCAGGGTCAGACACAGCCCAGTAACACACTCTCTCCCGGGATCAGACACTGTCCAGCAACACACTCACTCCCGGGGTCAGACACCGTCCAGTAACACACTCACACCCAGGGTCAGACACCGCCCAATAACACACTCACTCCCGGGATCAGACACTGTCCAGCAACACATTCACTCCCGGGGTCAGACACCGTCCAGTAACACAGTCACTCCCGGGGTCAGACATCGTCCAGGAACACCATCACACCCAGCGTCTGACACTGTCCAGCAACACACTCACTCCCGGGGTCAGACACCGTCCAGTAACACACTCACACCCTGAGTCAGACACCGTCCAGTAACACACTCACTCCCGGGGTCAGACACCGACCAGTAACACATTCACTCACAGGGTCAGACATCGTCCAGGAACACACTCAGAACTGGGGTCAGACAGCGACCAGTAACACACACAGAACCGGGGTCAGACACCGTCCAGTAACACACTCACACCCAGCGTCTGACACTGTACAGTAACACACTCACACCCAGGGTCAGACACCGTCCAGTAACACACTCACACTCGGGGTCAGACACCGTCCATTAACACTCACACCCAGGGTCTGACACTGTTCAGTAACACACTAACTCTGGGGGTCAGACACCGTCCAGTAACACACTCACTCCCGGGGTCAGACAAAATCCATTAACACACTAAAACCCAGAGTCAGACACCATTCAGTAACACTTTCACTCCCGGGGTCAGCCACCGTCCAGTAACACACTTACTACCGGGGTCATCCACCGTCTAGTAACACATTCACTCCGGGGGTCAGACACCATCCAGTATCACACTCAATCCCGGGTTCAGCCACCATCCAGTAACACACTCACTCCCAGGGTCAGACACAAAGTGAAGCTCCGTCCACACCGTCCAGTAACACACACACTCCCGGAGTCAGACACTACCCTGTAACACACTCACACCTGGGATTAGACAACGTCCGTTAACACACTCACGCCCGGGGTCAGACACCATCCAGTAACACACTCACTTCCGGGCACAGACACGGTCCAGTAGCACACTCACTCCCGGGGTCAGACACCATCCAGTAACACACTCACTCCCGGGGTCAGACACCATCCAGTAACACACTCAATCCCAGGGTCAGACACCGTCGAGTAACACACTCACACCCGGGGTTAGACATCGTCCAGTAACACACTCACTCCCGGGGTCAGACACCGTCCGATAACACACTAACATCCGAGATCAGACAGCGTCCAGTAACGCACTCACACCTGGCGTCAGACACCGTCCAGTAACACACTCACTCCTGGTGTCAGACACAGAGTGAAACTCCCTCCACACCGTCCAGCAACACACTCACTCCCAGGGTCAGACACCGTCCAGTAACACACTCACACCCAGGTTCAGACAACGTCCAGTAACACACTCACACTCAGCATCTGACACTGTTCAGTAACACACTCACTCTGGGGGTCAGAGACAGTCCAGTAACACACTCACATCCAGGGTCAGACACAGCCCAGTAACACACTCTCTCCCGGGATCAGACACTGTCCAGCAACACACTCACTCCCGGGGTCAGACACCGTCCAGTAACACACTCACACCCAGGGTCAGACACCGCCCAATAACACACTCACTCCCGGGATCAGACACTGTCCAGCAACACATTCACTCCAGGGGTCAGACACCGTCCAGTAACACACTCACTCTGGGGGTCAGACACCGTCCAGTAACACACTCACACCCAGGTTCAGACAACGTCCAGTAACACACTCACACTCAGCATCTGACACTGTTCAGTAACACACTCACTCTGGGGGTCAGAGACAGTCCAGTAACACACTCACATCCAGGGTCAGACACAGCCCAGTAACACACTCACACCCGGGGTCAGACACCGTCCAGTAACACAATCTCTCCCGGGGTCAGACACCATCCAGTAACACACTCACTCCCGGGGTCAGACACCATCCAGTAACACACTCACTCCTGGCATCAGACACCGCCCAGTAACACACTCACTCTCAGGGTCAGACACCAAGTGAAGCTCCCTCCACACCGTCCAGTAACACACACACTCCCGGAGTCAGACACTACACTGTAACACACTCACACCTGGGATTAGACAACGTCCATTAACACACACACTCCCGGAGTCAGACACCGTCCAGTAACAAACCCACTCTAGGAGTCAGACACCGTCCATTAACACATTCACACCCGGGGTCTGCCACCCTCAACTTACACACTCACAACCAGGGTCACACACCGTCCAGTAACACACTTACACACAGGATCAGACACCATCCATTAACACACTCACACCCAGGGTCAGTCACCGTACATTAACACACTCACACCCGCTGTCAGACACCGTCCAGTAACACACTAACATCCGGGGTTAGACAGCGTCCAGTAACACACTCATTCCCGGGGTCAGACACCGTCCAGTAACACACTCACACCCGGGGTCAGACACCGTCCAGTAACGCACTCACTCCCAGGGTCAGACACAGAGTGAAGCTTCTAACACACCGTCCAGTAACACACTCACTCCCGGGGTCAGACAAAATCCATTAACACACTAAAACCCAGAGTCAGACACCATTCAGTAACACTTTCACTCCCGGGGTCAGCCACCGTCCAGTAACACACTTACTACCGGGGTCATCCACCGTCTAGTAACACATTCACTCCGGGGGTCAGACACCATCCAGTATCACACTCACTCCCGGGGTCAGACACCATCCAGTAACACACTCACAGTCGGGGTTAGACACCATCCAGTAACACACTCACTCCCAGGGTCAGACACCGTCCAGAAACACACTAACATCCGGGGTTAGACACCATCCAGTAACACACTAACATCCGGGGTTAGACAGCGTCCAGTAACACACTGACTCCCGGGGTCACTCAGTATCCAGTAACACACTCACACCTGGCGTCAGACACCGCTCTGTAACACACTCACTCCCGGGGTCAGACACAGAGTTAAGCTCCCTCCACACCGTCCAGTAACACACTCAATCCCAGGGTCAGACACCGTCCAGTAACACACTCACTCCCACAGGCAGTCACCGTCCAGTAACACGCTCAGTCCCGGGATCAGACATCGACCAGTAACACACTCACTCCAGGGGTCAGACACAGAGTGAAGCTTCTAACACACCGTCCAGTAACACACTCAATCCCAGGGTCAGACACCGTCGAGTAACACTTACTCCCAGGTCAGACACCATCCAGTAACACACTCACTCCCGGGGTCAGACACCATCCAGTAACACACTCAATCCCAGGGTCAGACACCGTCGAGTAACACACTCACACCCGGGGTTAGACATCGTCCAGTAACACACTCACTCCCGGGGTCAGACACCGTCCGATAACACACTCACAGTCAGGGTCAGACACCATCCAGTAATACACTCACTCCCAGGGTCAGACACCGTCCAGAAACACACTAACATCCGGGGTTAGACAGCGTCCAGTAACACACTCACTCCCGGGGTCACTCAGTATCCAGTAACACACTCACACCTGGCGTCAGACACCGCTCTGTAACACACTCACTCCCGGGGTCAGACACAGAGTTAAGCTCCCTCCACACCGTCCAGTAACACACTCAATCCCAGGGTCAGACACCGTCCAGTAACACACTCACTCCCACAGGCAGTCACCGTCCAGTAACACGCTCAGTCCCGGGATCAGACATCGACCAGTAACACACTCACTCCAGGGGTCAGACACAGAGTGAAGCTTCTAACACACCGTCCAGTAACACACTCAATCCCAGGGTCAGACACCGTCGAGTAACACACTCACACCCGGGGTTAGACATCGTCCAGTAACACACTCACTCCCGGGGTCAGACACCGTCCGATAACACACTAACATCCGGGATCAGACAGCGTCCAGTAACGCACTCACACCTGGCGTCAGACACCGTCCAGTAACACACTCACTCCTGGTGTCAGACACAGAGTGAAACTCCCTCCACACCGTCCAGCAACACACTCACTCCCAGGGTCAGACACCGTCCAGTAACACACTCACACCCAGGTTCAGACAACGTCCAGTAACACACTCACACTCAGCATCTGACACTGTTCAGTAACACACTCACTCTGGGGGTCAGAGACAGTCCAGTAACACACTCACACCCAGTGTCAGACACCGCCCAGTAACACACTCTCTCCCGGGATCAGACACTGTCCAGCAACACACTCACTCCCGGGGTCAGACACCGTCCAGTAACACACTCACACCCAGGGTCAGACACCGCCCAATAACACACTCACTCCCGGGATCAGACACTGTCCAGCAACACATTCACTCCCGGGGTCAGACACCGTCCAGTAACACACTCACTCCCGGGGTCAGACATCGTCCAGGAACACCATCACAACCGGGGTCAGACACCGTCCAGTAACACACTAACTCCCGGGGTCAGACACCGTCCAGTAACACACTCACTCCCAGCGTCTGACACTGTTCAGTAACACACTCACTCTGGGGGTCAGACACAGTCCAGTAACACACTCACACCCAGTGTCAGACACAGCCCAGTGACACACTCTCTCCCGGGGTCAGACACCGTCCAGTAACACACTCACACTCAGGGTCAGACACCGCCCAATAACACACTCACTCCCGGGGTCAGACACCGTCAAGTAACACACTCACACCAGGGGTCAGACACCGACCAGTAACACATTCACTCCCAGGGTCAGACATCTTCCAGGAACACACTCAGAACCGGGGTCAGACAGCGACCAGTAACACACTAACTCCCAGGATAAGACACCGTCCAGTAACACACTCAGTCCCGGGGTCAGACACCGTCCAGTAACACACTCACTCCCGGGGTCAGACACCGTCCAGTAACACACTCACTCCCGGGGTCAGACGTAGTCCAGTAACACACTCACTCCCGGGGTCAGACGTAGTCCAGTAACACACTCAAACCCAGGGTCAGAAACCATCCAGTAACACACTCACTCCGGCGGTCAGCCACCGGCCAGTAACACACTCACTCCCAGAGTCAGACACGGTCCAGTAACACACTCACTCCCAGGGTCAGACACGGTCCAGTAACACACTCACAGCCAGTGTCAGACACCATCCAGTAATACACTCACTCCCAGAGTCAGACACCGTCCAGTAACACACTCATTCCCGGGGCAAGACACCGTCCAGTAACACAGTCACACCCGGGGTCAGCCAGCGTCCAGTTACACACTCACAACGAGGATCACACACCGTCCAGTAACACACTCACACCCGGGGTCAGACACCGTACAGTAACACACTCACACCGAGACACAGACATCGTCCAGTAACATACTCACATCCGGGGTCAGACAGAATCCAGTAACACAGTCACATCCGGGGTCAGACAGAATCCAGTAACACACTCACACAAGGAGTCAGACGCCGCCCATTATGACACTCAGTCCCGGAGTCAGACACCGTACAGCAACACACTCACACCCGGGGTCAGACACCGTCCAGTAACACAATCTCTCCCGGGGTCAGACAACGTCCATTAACACACACACTCCCGGAGTCAGACACCGTCCAGTAACAAACCCACTCTAGGAGTCAGACACCGTCCATTAACACATTCACACCCGGGGTCTGCCACCCTCAACTTACACACTCACAACCAGGGTCACACACCGTCCAGTAACACACTTACACACAGGATCAGACACCATCCATTAACACACTCACACCCAGGGTCAGTCACCGTACATTAACACACTCACACCCGCTGTCAGACACCGTCCAGTAACACACTAACATCCGGGGTTAGACAGCGTCCAGTAACACACTCACTCCCGGGGTCAGACACCGTCCAGTAACACACTCACTCCCGGGGTCAGACGTAGTCCAGTAACACACTCACTCCCGGGGTCAGACGTAGTCCAGTAACACACTCAAACCCAGGGTCAGAAACCATCCAGTAACACACTCACTCCGGCGGTCAGCCACCGGCCAGTAACACACTCACTCCCAGGGTCAGACACGGTCCAGTAACACACTCACAGCCAGGGTCAGACACCATCCAGTAATACACTCACTCCCAGAGTCAGACACCGTCCAGTAACACAGTCACACCCGGGGTCAGCCAGCGTCCAGTTACACACTCACAACGAGGATCACACACCATCCAGTAACACACTCACACCCGGGGTCAGACACCGTACAGTAACACACTCACACCCAGACACAGACATCGTCCAGTAACATACTCACATCCGGGGTCAGTCAGAATCCAGTAACACACTCACATCCGGGGTCAGACAGAATCCAGTAACACAGTCACATCCGGGGTCAGACAGAATCCAGTAACACACTCACACAAGGAGTCAGACGCCGCCCATTATGACACTCAGTCCCGGAGTCAGACACCGTACAGCAACACACTCACACCCGGGGTCAGACACCGTCCAGTAACACAATCTCTCCCGGGGTCAGACACCATCCAGTAACACACTCACTCCCGGGGTCAGACACCATCCAGTAACACACTCACTCCTGGCATCAGACACCGCCCAGTAACACACTCACTCTCAGGGTCAGACACCAAGTGAAGCTCCCTCCACACCGTCCAGTAACACACACACTCCCGGAGTCAGACACTACACTGTAACACACTCACACCTGGGATTAGACAACGTCCATTAACACACACACTCCCGGAGTCAGACACCGTCCAGTAACAAACCCACTCTAGGAGTCAGACACCGTCCATTAACACATTCACACCCGGGGTCTGCCACCCTCAACTTACACACTCACAACCAGGGTCACACACCGTCCAGTAACACACTTACACACAGGATCAGACACCATCCATTAACACACTCACACCCAGGGTCAGTCACCGTACATTAACACACTCACACCCGCTGTCAGACACCGTCCAGTAACATACTAACATCCGGGGTTAGACAGCGTCCAGTAACACACTCATTCCCGGGGTCAGACACCGTCCAGTAACACACTCACACCCGGGGTCAGACACCGTCCAGTAACGCACTCACTCCCAGGGTCAGACACAGAGTGAAGCTTCTAACACACCGTCCAGTAACACACTCACTCCCGGGGTCAGACAAAATCCATTAACACACTAAAACCCAGAGTCAGACACCATTCAGTAACACTTTCACTCCCGGGGTCAGCCACCGTCCAGTAACACACTTACTACCGGGGTCATCCACCGTCTAGTAACACATTCACTCCGGGGGTCAGACACCATCCAGTATCACACTCACTCCCGGGGTCAGACACCATCCAGTAACACACTCACTTCCGTGCACAGACACGGTCCAGTAGCACACTCACTCCCGGGGTCAGACACCATCCAGTAACACACTCACAGTCGGGGTTAGACACCATCCAGTAACACACTCACTCCCAGGGTCAGACACCGTCCAGAAACACACTAACATCCGGGGTTAGACACCATCCAGTAACACACTAACATCCGGGGTTAGACAGCGTCCAGTAACACACTCACTCCCGGGGTCACTCAGTATCCAGTAACACACTCACACCTGGCGTCAGACACCGCTCTGTAACACACTCACTCCCGGGGTCAGACACAGAGTTAAGCTCCCTCCACACCGTCCAGTAACACACTCAATCCCAGGGTCAGACACCGTCCAGTAACACGCTCAGTCCCGGGATCAGACATCGACCAGTAACACACTCACTCCAGGGGTCAGACACAGAGTGAAGCTTCTAACACACCGTCCAGTAACACACTCAATCCCAGGGTCAGACACCGTCGAGTAACACTTACTCCCAGGTCAGACACCATCCAGTAACACACTCACTCCCGGGGTCAGACACCATCCAGTAACACACTCAATCCCAGGGTCAGACACCGTCGAGTAACACACTCACACCCGGGGTTAGACATCGTCCAGTAACACACTCACTCCCGGGGTCAGACACCGTCCGATAACACACTCACAGTCAGGGTCAGACACCATCCAGTAATACACTCACTCCCAGGGTCAGACACCGTCCAGAAACACACTAACATCCGGGGTTAGACAGCGTCCAGTAACACACTCACTCCCGGGGTCACTCAGTATCCAGTAACACACTCACACCTGGCGTCAGACACCGCTCTGTAACACACTCACTCCCGGGGTCAGACACAGAGTTAAGCTCCCTCCACACCGTCCAGTAACACACTCAATCCCAGGGTCAGACACCGTCCAGTAACACACTCACTCCCACAGGCAGTCACCGTCCAGTAACACGCTCAGTCCCGGGATCAGACATCGACCAGTAACACACTCACTCCAGGGGTCAGACACAGAGTGAAGCTTCTAACACACCGTCCAGTAACACACTCAATCCCAGGGTCAGACACCGTCGAGTAACACACTCACACCCGGGGTTAGGCATCGTCCAGTAACACACTCACTCCCGGGGTCAGACACCGTCCGATAACACACTAACATCCGGGATCAGACAGCGTCCAGTAACGCACTCACACCTGGCGTCAGACACCGTCCAGTAACACACTCACTCCTGGTGTCAGACACAGAGTGAAACTCCCTCCACACCGTCCAGCAACACACTCACTCCCAGGGTCAGACACCGTCCAGTAACACACTCACACCCAGGTTCAGACAACGTCCAGTAACACACTCACACTCAGCATCTGACACTGTTCAGTAACACACTCACTCTGGGGGTCAGAGACAGTCCAGTAACACACTCACACCCAGTGTCAGACACCGCCCAGTAACACACTCTCTCCCGGGATCAGACACTGTCCAGCAACACACTCACTCCCGGGGTCAGACACCGTCCAGTAACACACTCACACCCAGGGTCAGACACCGCCCAATAACACACTCACTCCCGGGATCAGACACTGTCCAGCAACACATTCACTCCCGGGGTCAGACACCGTCCAGTAACACACTCACTCCCGGGGTCAGACATCGTCCAGGAACACCATCACAACCGGGGTCAGACACCGTCCAGTAACACACTAACTCCCGGGGTCAGACACCGTCCAGTAACACACTCACTCCCAGCGTCTGACACTGTTCAGTAACACACTCACTCTGGGGGTCAGAGACAGTCCAGTAACACACTCACACCCAGTGTCAGACACAGCCCAGTGACACACTCTCTCCCGGGGTCAGACACCGTCCAGTAACACACTCACACTCAGGGTCAGACACCGCCCAATAACACACTCACTCCCGGGGTCAGACACCGTCCAGTAACACACTCACATCAGGGGTCAGACATTGTCCAGTAACACACACACCCGGGGTCAGGCACCGTCCAGTAACACACTCACACCCAGGGTCAGACACCGTCCAGTAACACACTCACACTCGGGGTCAGACACCGTCCAGTAACACTCACACCCAGCGTCTGACAGTGTTCAGTAACACACTCACTCCCGGGGTCAGACACCGTCCAGTAACACACTCACACCCTGAGTCAGACACCGTCCAGTAACACACTCACTCCCAGGGTCAGACACCGACCAGTAACACATTAAATCACAGGGTCAGACATCGTCCAGGAACACACTCAGAACCGGGGTCAGACAGCGACCAGTAACACACTAACTCCTGGGGTCAGACACCGTCCAGTAACACACTCACTCCCGGGGTCAGACACCGTCCTGTAACACACTCACACCCGGGGTCAGACATCGTCTATTAACACACTCACACCCAGGGGCCACACCGTCCAGTAACACACTCACTGCCGGGGTCAGACATCGTCCAGTAACACACTCACATCCAGGGTCAGACACCGTCCAGTAACACACTCACTCCCTGGGTAAGACACAGAGTGAAGCTCCCTCCACACCGTCCGGTAACACACTCACACCCAGGGTCAGACACTGTCCAGTAAAACACTCACTTCCGGGGTCAGACGTAGTCCAGTAACACACTCAAACCCAGGGTCAGAAACCATCCATAACACACTCACTCCGGGGGTCAGACATGGTCCAGTAACACACTCACACCCAGGGTCAGACACCATCCAGTAATACACTCACTTCCAGAGTAAGACACCGTCCAGTAACACACTCACACCCGGGGTCAGCCACCGTCCAGTTACACACTCACAACGAGGGTCACACACTGTCCTGTAACACACTCACACACGGGGTCAGACACCGTCCAGTAACACACTCACACCCAGGGACAGACATCATTCAGTAACACTCTCAATCCCGGGGTCATTCAGAATCCAGTAACACACTCACTCCCGGGGTCAGACATCGTCCAGGAACACCATCACAACCGGGGTCAGACCAGACGCCACCCATTATCACACTCAGTCCCGGGGTCAGAAACCGTACAGCAACACAATCACACCCGGGGTCAGACGCCTTCCATTAACACACTCACGCCCGGGGTCAGAGACAGAGTGAAGCTCCCTCCACACGATCCAGCAACACACTCACTCCCAGGGTCATACACCATCCAGTAACACACTCACACCCAGGGTCAGACACCGACCAGTAACACACTCACTCCCGGGGTCAGACACCGTCCAGTAACACACTCACACCCAGGGTCAGACACTGTCCAGTAACACACTCACACCCGGGGTCAGATACCGTCCATTAACACACTCCCTCCCGGTGTGACACAGAGTGAAGCTCCCTCCACACCGTCCCGTAACACACTCACACCCGTATCAGAAACCATCCAGTTACACACTCACTGCGGGGGTCAGCCACCGGCCAGTAACACACTCACACCCGGGGTCAGACACAGTCTGGTAACACACTCACTCCTGGGGTCAGGCACGGTCCAGTAACACACTCACTACCAGGGTCAGACACCATCCAGTAATACTCTCACTCCCCGAGTCAGACACTGTCTAGTCACACACTCACTTCCGGGGCCAGACACTGTACAGTAAGACACTCACTCCCGGGGTCAGACAACGTCCAATAACACACTAACTCCCATGGTCAGCCAACGTCCAGTAACACACTCACACACGGGGTCAGACATCGTCCAGTAACACACTCACTCCAGGGGTCAGCCACCGGCCAGTAACACACTCACACCCAGGGTCAGAGACAGAGTGAAGCTCCCTCCACACGGTCCAGCACCACACTCACTCCCAGGGTCATACACCGTCCAGTAACACACTCACACCCAGGGTCAGACACCGCCCAGTAACACACTGACTTCCGGGGACAGACACCGTCCAGTAACACACTCACTCCCGGGGTCAGCCAACGTCCAGTAACACACTCACACACGGGGTCAGACATCATCCAGTAACACACTCAGATCCAGGGTCAGATACCGTCCATTAACACACTCACTCCCGGTGTGACACAGAGTGAAGCTCCCTCCACACCGTCCGGTAACACACTCACACCGATATCAGAAACCATCCAGTTACACACTCACTGCGGCGGTCAGCCACCGGCCAGTAACACACTCACACCCGGGGTCAGACACAGTCTGGTAACACACTCACTCCCGGGGTCAGGCACGGTCCAGTAACACACTGACAACCAGGATCAGACACCATCCAGTAATACTCTCACTCCCCGAGTCGGACACCGTCTAGTCACACACTCACTTCCGGGGCCAGACACCGTACAGTAACACACTAACTCCCGTGGTCAGACACCATCCAGTAACACACTCACTCCCGGGGTCAGACACCATCCAGTAACACACTCACTCCTGGCATCAGACACCGCCCAGTAACACACTCACTCTCAGGGTCAGACACCAAGTGAAGCTCCCTCCACACCGTCCAGTAACACACACACTCCCGGAGTCAGACACTACACTGTAACACACTCACACCTGGGATTAGACAACGTCCATTAACACACACACTCCCGGAGTCAGACACCGTCCAGTAACAAACCCACTCTAGGAGTCAGACACCGTCCATTAACACATTCACACCCGGGGTCTGCCACTCTCAACTTACACACTCACAACCAGGGTCACACACCGTCCAGTAACACACTTACACACAGGATCAGACACCATCCATTAACACACTCACACCCAGGGTCAGTCACCGTACATTAACACACTCACACCCGCTGTCAGACACCGTCCAGTAACACACTAACATCCGGGGTTAGACAGCGTCCAGTAACACACTCACTCCCGGGGTCAGACACCGTCCAGTAACACACTCACTCCCGGGGTCAGACGTAGTCCAGTAACACACTCACTCCCGGGGTCAGACGTAGTCCAGTAACACACTCAAACCCAGGGTCAGAAACCATCCAGTAACACACTCACTCCGGCGGTCAGCCACCGGCCAGTAACACACTCACTCCCAGGGTCAGACACGGTCCAGTAACACACTCACAGCCAGTGTCAGACACCATCCAGTAATACACTCACTCCCAGAGTCAGACACCGTCCAGTAACACAGTCACACCCGGGGTCAGCCAGCGTCCAGTTACACACTCACAACGAGGATCACACACCGTCCAGTAACACACTCACACCCGGAGTCAGACACCGTACAGCAACACACTCACACCCGGGGTCAGACACCGTCCAGTAACACAATCTCTCCCGGGGTCAGACACCATCCAGTAACACACTCACTCCCGGGGTCAGACACCATCCAGTAACACACTCACTCCTGGCATCAGACACCGCCCAGTAACACACTCACTCTCAGGGTCAGACACCAAGTGAAGCTCCCTCCACACCGTCCAGTAACACACACACTCCCGGAGTCAGACACTACACTGTAACACACTCACACCTGGGATTAGACAACGTCCATTAACACACACACTCCCGGAGTCAGACACCGTCCAGTAACAAACCCACTCTAGGAGTCAGACACCGTCCATTAACACATTCACACCCGGGGTCTGCCACCCTCAACTTACACACTCACAACCAGGGTCACACACCGTCCAGTAACACACTTACACACAGGATCAGACACCATCCATTAACACACTCACACCCAGGGTCAGTCACCGTACATTAACACACTCACACCCGCTGTCAGACACCGTCCAGTAACACACTAACATCCGGGGTCAGACAGCGTCCAGTAACACACTCATTCCCGGGGTCAGACACCGTCCAGTAACACACTAACATCCGGGGTTAGACAGCGTCCAGTAACACACTCACTCCCGGGGTCACTCAGTATCCAGTAACACACTCACACCCGGGGTCAGACACCGTCCAGTAACGCACTCACTCCCAGGGTCAGACACAGAGTGAAGCTTCTAACACACCGTCCAGTAACACACTCACTCCCGGGGTCAGACAAAATCCATTAACACACTAAAACCCAGAGTCAGACACCATTCAGTAACACTTTCACTCCCGGGGTCAGCCACCGTCCAGTAACACACTTACTACCGGGGTCATCCACCGTCTAGTAACACATTCACTCCGGGGGTCAGACACCATCCAGTATCACACTCACTCCCGGGGTCAGACACCATCCAGTAACACACTCACTTCCGTGCACAGACACGGTCCAGTAGCACACTCACTCCCGGGGTCAGACACCATCCAGTAACACACTCACAGTCGGGGTTAGACACCATCCAGTAACACACTCACTCCCAGGGTCAGACACCGTCCAGAAACACACTAACATCCGGGGTTAGACACCATCCAGTAACACACTAACATCCGGGGTTAGACAGCGTCCAGTAACACACTCACTCCCGGGGTCACTCAGTATCCAGTAACACACTCACACCTGGCGTCAGACACCGCTCTGTAACACACTCACTCCCGGGGTCAGACACAGAGTTAAGCTCCCTCCACACCGTCCAGTAACACACTCAATCCCAGGGTCAGACACCGTCCAGTAACACACTCACTCCCACAGGCAGTCACCGTCCAGTAACACGCTCAGTCCCGGGATCAGACATCGACCAGTAACACACTCACTCCAGGGGTCAGACACAGAGTGAAGCTTCTAACACACCGTCCAGTAACACACTCAATCCCAGGGTCAGACACCGTCGAGTAACACACTCACACCCGGGGTTAGACATCATCCAGTAACACACTCACTCCCGGGGTCAGACACCGTCCGATAACACACTAACATCCGGGATCAGACAGCGTCCAGTAACGCACTCACACCTGGCGTCAGACACCGTCCAGTAACACACTCACTCCTGGTGTCAGACACAGAGTGAAACTCCCTCCACACCGTCCAGCAACACACTCACTCCCAGGGTCAGACACCGTCCAGTAACACACTCACACCCAGGTTCAGACAACGTCCAGTAACACACTCACACTCAGCATCTGACACTGTTCAGTAACACACTCACTCTGGGGGTCAGAGACAGTCCAGTAACACACTCACACCCAGTGTCAGACACAGCCCAGTGACACACTCACTCCCGGGGTCAGACACCGTCCAGTAACACACTCACACCAGGGGTCAGACATTGTCCAGTAACACACACACCCGGGGTCAGGCACCGTCCAGTAACACACTCACACCCAGGGTCAGACACCGTCCAGTAACACACTCACACTCGGGGTCAGACACCGTCCAGTAACACTCACACCCAGCGTCTGACAGTGTTCAGTAACACACTCACTCCCGGGGTCAGACACCGTCCAGTAACACACTCACACCCTGAGTCAGACACCGTCCAGTAACACACTCACTCCCGGGGTCAGACACCGACCAGTAACACATTAAATCACAGGGTCAGACATCGTCCAGGAACACACTCAGAACCGGGGTCAGACAGCGACCAGTAACACACTAACTCCTGGGGTCAGACACCGTCCAGTAACACACTCACTCCCGGGGTCAGACACCGTCCTGTAACACACTCACACCCGGGGTCAGACATCGTCTATTAACACACTCACACCCAGGGGCCACACCATCCAGTAACACACTCACTGCCGGGGTCAGACATCGTCCAGTAACACACTCACATCCAGGGTCAGACACCGTCCAGTAACACACTCACTCCCTGGGTAAGACACAGAGTGAAGCTCCCTCCACACCGTCCGGTAACACACTCACACCCAGGGTCAGACACTGTCCAGTAAAACACTCACTTCCGGGGTCAGACGTAGTCCAGTAACACACTCAAACCCAGGGTCAGAAACCATCCATAACACACTCACTCCGGGGGTCAGACATGGTCCAGTAACACACTCACACCCAGGGTCAGACACCATCCAGTAATACACTCACTTCCAGAGTAAGACACCGTCCAGTAACACACTCACACCCGGGGTCAGCCACCGTCCAGTTACACACTCACAACGAGGGTCACACACTGTCCTGTAACACACTCACACACGAGGTCAGACACCGTCCAGTAACACACTCACACCCAGGGACAGACATCATTCAGTAACACCCTCAATCCCGGGGTCATTCAGAATCCAGTAACACACTCACTCCCGGGGTCAGACATCGGCCAGGAACACCATCACAACCGGGGTCAGACCAGACGCCACCCAATATCACACTCAGTCCCGGGGTCAGAAACCGTACAGCAACACAATCACACCCGGGGTCAGACGCCTTCCAGTAACACACTCACGCCCGGGGTCAGAGACAGAGTGAAGCTCCCTCCACACGATCCAGCAACACACTCACTCCCAGGGTCATACACCGTCCAGTAACACACTCACACCCAGGGTCAGACACCGACCAGTAACACACTCACTCCCGGGGTCAGACACCGTCCAGTAACACACTCACACCCAGGGTCAGACACCGACCAGTAACACACTCACTCCCGGGGTCAGACACCGTCCAGTAACATGACTTCCAGGGACAGACACCGTCGAGTAACACACTCACTCCCGGGGTCAGACACCGTCCAGTAACACACTCACACCCAGGGTCAGACACTGTCCAGTAACACACTCACACCCGGGGTCAGATACCGTCCATTAACACACTCACTCCCGGTGTGACACAGAGTGAAGCTCCCTCCACACCGTCCCGTAACACACTCACACCCATATCAGAAACCATCCAGTTACACACTCACTGCAGGGGTCAGCTACCGGCCAGTAACACACTCACACCCGGGGTCAGACACAGTCTGGTAACACACTCACTCCTGGGGTCAGGCACGGTCCAGTAACACACTCACTACCAGGGTCAGACACCATCCAGTAATACTCTCACTCCCCGAGTCAGACACTGTCTAGTCACACACTCACTTCCGGGGCCAGACACTGTAAAGTAAGACACTCACTCCCGGGGTCAGACAACGTCCAATAACACACTAACTCCCATGGTCAGCCAACGTCCAGTAACACACTCACACACGGGGTCAGACATCGTCCAGTAACACACTCACTCCAGGGGTCAGCCACCGGCCAGTAACACACTCACACCCAGGGTCAGAGACAGAGTGAAGCTCCCTCCACACGGTCCAGCACCACACTCACTCCCAGGGTCATACACCGTCCAGTAACACACTCACACCCAGAGTCAGACACCGCCCAGTAACACACTGACTTCCGGGGACAGACACCGTCCAGTAACACACTCACTCCCGGGGTCAGCCAACGTCCAGTAACACACTCACTCCCAGGGTCAGCCAACGTCCAGTAACACACTCACATCCAGGGTCAGATACCGTCCATTAACACACTCACTCCCGGTGTGACACAGAGTGAAGCTCCCTCCACACCGTCCGGTAACACACTCACACCGATATCAGAAACCATCCAGTTACACACTCACTGCGGCGGTCAGCCACCGGCCAGTAACACACTCACACCCGGGGTCAGACACAGTCTGGTAACACACTCACTCCCGGGGTCAGGCACGGTCCAGTAACACACTGACAACCAGGATCAGACACCATCCAGTAATACTCTCACTCCCCGAGTCAGACACCGTCTAGTCACACACTCACTTCCGGGGCCAGACACCGTACAGTAACACACTCACTCCCGGGGTCAGACAACGTCCAATAACACACTAACTCCCGTGGTCAGCCAACGTCCAGTAGCACACTCACATACGGGGTCAGACATCGTCCAGTAACACACTCACTCCGGGGGTCAGCCACCGGCCAGTAACACACTCACACCCGGGGTCAGACACAGTCTGGGAACACACCCACTCCCGAGCTCAGACATGGTCCAGTAACACACTCACACCCGGGGTCAGTCAGAATCCAGTAACATACTCACATCCGGTGTCAGACAGCGTCTAGTAATACACTCACTCCCGGCGTCAGTCAGAATCCAGTAACACACTCACACAAGGAGTCAGATGCCGCCCATTATCACACTCAGTCCCGGGGTCAGACACCGTACAGCAACACACTCACACCCAGGGTCAGACACCGTTCAGGAACACCCTCACAACTGGGGTCAGACAGCGAACAATAACACACTCACTCCCAGGGTCAGACACTGTCCAGTAACACACTCACTCCCGGGGTCAGACACAGAGTGAAGCTCCCTCCACACCGTCCAGCAACACACTCACATTTGGATCAGACACCGTCACGTAACACACTCAGTCCCAGGGTCAGACACCGTCCAGTAACACACACACCCAGCGTCTGACACTGTTCAGTAACACACTCACTCCCGGGGTCAGACACAGTCCAGTAACACACTCACACCCAGGGTCAGATACCGCCCAGTAACACACTCACTCCCGGGATCAGACACTGTCCAGTAACACACTCACACCCTGAGTCAGACACCGTCCAGTAATACTCTCACTCCCCGAGTCAGACACTGTCTAGTCACACACTCACTTCCGGGGCCAGACACTGTACAGTAAGACACTCACTCCCGGGGTCAGACAACGTCCAATAACACACTAACTCCCATGGTCAGCCAACGTCCAGTAACACACTCACACACGGGGTCAGACATCGTCCAGTAACACACTCACTCCAGGGGTCAGCCACCGGCCAGTAACACACTCACACCCAGGGTCAGAGACAGAGTGAAGCTCCCTCCACACGGTCCAGCACCACACTCACTCCCAGGGTCATACACCGTCCAGTAACACACTCACACCCAGGGTCAGACACCGCCCAGTAACACACTGACTTCCGGGGACAGACACCGTCCAGTAACACACTCACTCCCGGGGTCAGCCAACGTCCAGTAACACACTCACACACGGGGTCAGACATCATCCAGTAACACACTCAGATCCAGGGTCAGATACCGTCCATTAACACACTCACTCCCGGTGTGACACAGAGTGAAGCTCCCTCCACACCGTCCGGTAACACACTCACACCGATATCAGAAACCATCCAGTTACACACTCACTGCGGCGGTCAGCCACCGGCCAGTAACACACTCACACCCGGGGTCAGACACAGTCTGGTAACACACTCACTCCCGGGGTCAGGCACGGTCCAGTAACACACTGACAACCAGGATCAGACACCATCCAGTAATACTCTCACTCCCCGAGTCGGACACCGTCTAGTCACACACTCACTTCCGGGGCCAGACACCGTACAGTAACACACTAACTCCCGTGGTCAGACACCATCCAGTAACACACTCACTCCCGGGGTCAGACACCATCCAGTAACACACTCACTCCTGGCATCAGACACCGCCCAGTAACACACTCACTCTCAGGGTCAGACACCAAGTGAAGCTCCCTCCACACCGTCCAGTAACACACACACTCCCGGAGTCAGACACTACACTGTAACACACTCACACCTGGGATTAGACAACGTCCATTAACACACACACTCCCGGAGTCAGACACCGTCCAGTAACAAACCCACTCTAGGAGTCAGACACCGTCCATTAACACATTCACACCCGGGGTCTGCCACTCTCAACTTACACACTCACAACCAGGGTCACACACCGTCCAGTAACACACTTACACACAGGATCAGACACCATCCATTAACACACTCACACCCAGGGTCAGTCACCGTACATTAACACACTCACACCCGCTGTCAGACACCGTCCAGTAACACACTAACATCCGGGGTTAGACAGCGTCCAGTAACACACTCACTCCCGGGGTCAGACACCGTCCAGTAACACACTCACTCCCGGGGTCAGACGTAGTCCAGTAACACACTCACTCCCGGGGTCAGACGTAGTCCAGTAACACACTCAAACCCAGGGTCAGAAACCATCCAGTAACACACTCACTCCGGCGGTCAGCCACCGGCCAGTAACACACTCACTCCCAGGGTCAGACACGGTCCAGTAACACACTCACAGCCAGTGTCAGACACCATCCAGTAATACACTCACTCCCAGAGTCAGACACCGTCCAGTAACACAGTCACACCCGGGGTCAGCCAGCGTCCAGTTACACACTCACAACGAGGATCACACACCGTCCAGTAACACACTCACACCCGGAGTCAGACACCGTACAGCAACACACTCACACCCGGGGTCAGACACCGTCCAGTAACACAATCTCTCCCGGGGTCAGACACCATCCAGTAACACACTCACTCCCGGGGTCAGACACCATCCAGTAACACACTCACTCCTGGCATCAGACACCGCCCAGTAACACACTCACTCTCAGGGTCAGACACCAAGTGAAGCTCCCTCCACACCGTCCAGTAACACACACACTCCCGGAGTCAGACACTACACTGTAACACACTCACACCTGGGATTAGACAACGTCCATTAACACACACACTCCCGGAGTCAGACACCGTCCAGTAACAAACCCACTCTAGGAGTCAGACACCGTCCATTAACACATTCACACCCGGGGTCTGCCACCCTCAACTTACACACTCACAACCAGGGTCACACACCGTCCAGTAACACACTTACACACAGGATCAGACACCATCCATTAACACACTCACACCCAGGGTCAGTCACCGTACATTAACACACTCACACCCGCTGTCAGACACCGTCCAGTAACACACTAACATCCGGGGTCAGACAGCGTCCAGTAACACACTCATTCCCGGGGTCAGACACCGTCCAGTAACACACTAACATCCGGGGTTAGACAGCGTCCAGTAACACACTCACTCCCGGGGTCACTCAGTATCCAGTAACACACTCACACCCGGGGTCAGACACCGTCCAGTAACGCACTCACTCCCAGGGTCAGACACAGAGTGAAGCTTCTAACACACCGTCCAGTAACACACTCACTCCCGGGGTCAGACAAAATCCATTAACACACTAAAACCCAGAGTCAGACACCATTCAGTAACACTTTCACTCCCGGGGTCAGCCACCGTCCAGTAACACACTTACTACCGGGGTCATCCACCGTCTAGTAACACATTCACTCCGGGGGTCAGACACCATCCAGTATCACACTCACTCCCGGGGTCAGACACCATCCAGTAACACACTCACTTCCGTGCACAGACACGGTCCAGTAGCACACTCACTCCCGGGGTCAGACACCATCCAGTAACACACTCACAGTCGGGGTTAGACACCATCCAGTAACACACTCACTCCCAGGGTCAGACACCGTCCAGAAACACACTAACATCCGGGGTTAGACACCATCCAGTAACACACTAACATCCGGGGTTAGACAGCGTCCAGTAACACACTCACTCCCGGGGTCACTCAGTATCCAGTAACACACTCACACCTGGCGTCAGACACCGCTCTGTAACACACTCACTCCCGGGGTCAGACACAGAGTTAAGCTCCCTCCACACCGTCCAGTAACACACTCAATCCCAGGGTCAGACACCGTCCAGTAACACACTCACTCCCACAGGCAGTCACCGTCCAGTAACACGCTCAGTCCCGGGATCAGACATCGACCAGTAACACACTCACTCCAGGGGTCAGACACAGAGTGAAGCTTCTAACACACCGTCCAGTAACACACTCAATCCCAGGGTCAGACACCGTCGAGTAACACACTCACACCCGGGGTTAGACATCATCCAGTAACACACTCACTCCCGGGGTCAGACACCGTCCGATAACACACTAACATCCGGGATCAGACAGCGTCCAGTAACGCACTCACACCTGGCGTCAGACACCGTCCAGTAACACACTCACTCCTGGTGTCAGACACAGAGTGAAACTCCCTCCACACCGTCCAGCAACACACTCACTCCCAGGGTCAGACACCGTCCAGTAACACACTCACACCCAGGTTCAGACAACGTCCAGTAACACACTCACACTCAGCATCTGACACTGTTCAGTAACACACTCACTCTGGGGGTCAGAGACAGTCCAGTAACACACTCACACCCAGTGTCAGACACAGCCCAGTGACACACTCACTCCCGGGGTCAGACACCGTCCAGTAACACACTCACACCAGGGGTCAGACATTGTCCAGTAACACACACACCCGGGGTCAGGCACCGTCCAGTAACACACTCACACCCAGGGTCAGACACCGTCCAGTAACACACTCACACTCGGGGTCAGACACCGTCCAGTAACACTCACACCCAGCGTCTGACAGTGTTCAGTAACACACTCACTCCCGGGGTCAGACACCGTCCAGTAACACACTCACACCCTGAGTCAGACACCGTCCAGTAACACACTCACTCCCGGGGTCAGACACCGACCAGTAACACATTAAATCACAGGGTCAGACATCGTCCAGGAACACACTCAGAACCGGGGTCAGACAGCGACCAGTAACACACTAACTCCTGGGGTCAGACACCGTCCAGTAACACACTCACTCCCGGGGTCAGACACCGTCCTGTAACACACTCACACCCGGGGTCAGACATCGTCTATTAACACACTCACACCCAGGGGCCACACCATCCAGTAACACACTCACTGCCGGGGTCAGACATCGTCCAGTAACACACTCACATCCAGGGTCAGACACCGTCCAGTAACACACTCACTCCCTGGGTAAGACACAGAGTGAAGCTCCCTCCACACCGTCCGGTAACACACTCACACCCAGGGTCAGACACTGTCCAGTAAAACACTCACTTCCGGGGTCAGACGTAGTCCAGTAACACACTCAAACCCAGGGTCAGAAACCATCCATAACACACTCACTCCGGGGGTCAGACATGGTCCAGTAACACACTCACACCCAGGGTCAGACACCATCCAGTAATACACTCACTTCCAGAGTAAGACACCGTCCAGTAACACACTCACACCCGGGGTCAGCCACCGTCCAGTTACACACTCACAACGAGGGTCACACACTGTCCTGTAACACACTCACACACGAGGTCAGACACCGTCCAGTAACACACTCACACCCAGGGACAGACATCATTCAGTAACACCCTCAATCCCGGGGTCATTCAGAATCCAGTAACACACTCACTCCCGGGGTCAGACATCGGCCAGGAACACCATCACAACCGGGGTCAGACCAGACGCCACCCAATATCACACTCAGTCCCGGGGTCAGAAACCGTACAGCAACACAATCACACCCGGGGTCAGACGCCTTCCAGTAACACACTCACGCCCGGGGTCAGAGACAGAGTGAAGCTCCCTCCACACGATCCAGCAACACACTCACTCCCAGGGTCATACACCGTCCAGTAACACACTCACACCCAGGGTCAGACACCGACCAGTAACACACTCACTCCCGGGGTCAGACACCGTCCAGTAACACACTCACACCCAGGGTCAGACACCGACCAGTAACACACTCACTCCCGGGGTCAGACACCGTCCAGTAACATGACTTCCAGGGACAGACACCGTCGAGTAACACACTCACTCCCGGGGTCAGACACCGTCCAGTAACACACTCACACCCAGGGTCAGACACTGTCCAGTAACACACTCACACCCGGGGTCAGATACCGTCCATTAACACACTCACTCCCGGTGTGACACAGAGTGAAGCTCCCTCCACACCGTCCCGTAACACACTCACACCCATATCAGAAACCATCCAGTTACACACTCACTGCAGGGGTCAGCTACCGGCCAGTAACACACTCACACCCGGGGTCAGACACAGTCTGGTAACACACTCACTCCTGGGGTCAGGCACGGTCCAGTAACACACTCACTACCAGGGTCAGACACCATCCAGTAATACTCTCACTCCCCGAGTCAGACACTGTCTAGTCACACACTCACTTCCGGGGCCAGACACTGTAAAGTAAGACACTCACTCCCGGGGTCAGACAACGTCCAATAACACACTAACTCCCATGGTCAGCCAACGTCCAGTAACACACTCACACACGGGGTCAGACATCGTCCAGTAACACACTCACTCCAGGGGTCAGCCACCGGCCAGTAACACACTCACACCCAGGGTCAGAGACAGAGTGAAGCTCCCTCCACACGGTCCAGCACCACACTCACTCCCAGGGTCATACACCGTCCAGTAACACACTCACACCCAGAGTCAGACACCGCCCAGTAACACACTGACTTCCGGGGACAGACACCGTCCAGTAACACACTCACTCCCGGGGTCAGCCAACGTCCAGTAACACACTCACTCCCAGGGTCAGCCAACGTCCAGTAACACACTCACATCCAGGGTCAGATACCGTCCATTAACACACTCACTCCCGGTGTGACACAGAGTGAAGCTCCCTCCACACCGTCCGGTAACACACTCACACCGATATCAGAAACCATCCAGTTACACACTCACTGCGGCGGTCAGCCACCGGCCAGTAACACACTCACACCCGGGGTCAGACACAGTCTGGTAACACACTCACTCCCGGGGTCAGGCACGGTCCAGTAACACACTGACAACCAGGATCAGACACCATCCAGTAATACTCTCACTCCCCGAGTCAGACACCGTCTAGTCACACACTCACTTCCGGGGCCAGACACCGTACAGTAACACACTCACTCCCGGGGTCAGACAACGTCCAATAACACACTAACTCCCGTGGTCAGCCAACGTCCAGTAGCACACTCACATACGGGGTCAGACATCGTCCAGTAACACACTCACTCCGGGGGTCAGCCACCGGCCAGTAACACACTCACACCCGGGGTCAGACACAGTCTGGGAACACACCCACTCCCGAGCTCAGACATGGTCCAGTAACACACTCACACCCGGGGTCAGTCAGAATCCAGTAACATACTCACATCCGGTGTCAGACAGCGTCTAGTAATACACTCACTCCCGGCGTCAGTCAGAATCCAGTAACACACTCACACAAGGAGTCAGATGCCGCCCATTATCACACTCAGTCCCGGGGTCAGACACCGTACAGCAACACACTCACACCCAGGGTCAGACACCGTTCAGGAACACCCTCACAACTGGGGTCAGACAGCGAACAATAACACACTCACTCCCAGGGTCAGACACTGTCCAGTAACACACTCACTCCCGGGGTCAGACACAGAGTGAAGCTCCCTCCACACCGTCCAGCAACACACTCACATTTGGATCAGACACCGTCACGTAACACACTCAGTCCCAGGGTCAGACACCGTCCAGTAACACACACACCCAGCGTCTGACACTGTTCAGTAACACACTCACTCCCGGGGTCAGACACAGTCCAGTAACACACTCACACCCAGGGTCAGATACCGCCCAGTAACACACTCACTCCCGGGATCAGACACTGTCCAGTAACACACTCACACCCTGAGTCAGACACCGTCCAGTAACACACTCACTCCCGGGGTCAGACACCGACCAGTAACACATTCACTCACAGGGTCAGACATCGTCCAGGAACACACTCAGAACTGGGGTCAGACAGCGACCAGTAACACACACAGAACTGGGGTCAGACACCGTCCAGTAACACATTCACAACCAGCGTCTGACACTGTACAGTAACACACTCACACCCAGGGACAGACACCGTCCAGTAACACACTCACACTCGGGGTCAGACACCGTCCATTAACACTCACACCCAGGGTCTGACACTGTTCAGTAACACACTAACTCTGGGGGTCAGACACAGTCCAGTAACACACTCACTCCCGGGATCAGACACTGTCCAGCATCACACTCACTCCCGGGGTCAGACACCGTCCAGTAACACACTCACACTCGAGGTCAGACACGATCCAGTAACACCTTCACTTCAAGGGTCAGACACTGACCAGTAACACACACACTCCTGGGGTCAGACACCGTCCAGTAACACACTCACACACAGGATCAGACACCGTCCAGTAACACACTCACTCCCGGGGTCAGACGCCATCTAGTAACACACTTACACTCGGGGTCAGACACCGTCCAGTAACACACTCACACCCAGGGACAGATATCGTCCAGTAACACACACACCCAGGGACAGATATCGTCCAGTAACACACTCACTCCTGGGATCACACACGGTCCAGTAACACACTTACAGAGAGGGTCAGACACCGTCTATTAACACACTCACACCCATGGTCAGACACCGTGCAGTAACACACACACTCCCGGGGTCAGACACAGAGTGAAGCTCCCTCCACACCGTCTGGTAACACACTCACACCCAGGTTCAGAAACCATCCAGTTACACACTCACTCTGGGGGTCAGCCACCGGCCAGTAACACACTCACACCCAGGGTCAGACACCATCCAGTAATACTCTCACTTCAGGGGCCAGACACCGTCCAGTAACACACTCACTCCCGGGGTCAGCCACCGTCCAGTTACACACTCACAATGAGGGTCACACACTGTCCAGTAACACACTCACACCCGGGGTCAGACACCATCCAGTAACACACTCACACCCAGGGACAGACAACGTCCAGTAACACACTCACTCCCGGGGTCAGTCAAAATCCAATAACACACTCACATCTGGTGTCAGACAGCGTCCAGTAACACACTCACTCCCGGGGGCAGTCAGAATCCAGTAACACACCTCACACAAGGGGTCAGACGCTGCCCATTATCACACTCAGTCCCGGGGTCAGACACCATACAGCAACACATTCACACCCTGAGTCAGACACCGTCCAGTAACACACTCACACCCAGCGTCTGACACTGTACAGTAACACACTCACACTCGGGGTCAGACACTGTGCAGTAACACTCACACCCAGCGTCTGACACTGTTCAGTAACACACTCACTTCCGGGATCAGACACTGTCCAGCAACACACTCACTACCGGGGTCAGACATCATCCAGTAACACACTCACACCCTGAGTCAGACACCATCCAGTAACACACTCACTCCCGGGGTCAGACACCGACCAGTAACACATTCACTCACAGGGTCAGACATCGTCCAGGAACACACTCAGAACCGGTGTCAGACAGCGACCAGTAACACACTAACTCCTGGGGTCAGACAATGTCTATTAACACACTCACTCCCGGGGTCAGACACCGTCCAGTAACACACTCACACCCTGAGTCAGACACCGTCCAGTAACACACTCACTCCCGGGGTCAGACACTGTCCAGTAACACACTCACACCCAGGGTCAGACAATGTCTATTAACACACTCACTCCCGGGGTCAGACACTGTCCAGTAACACACTCACACCCAGGGTCAGACAATGTCTATTAACACACTCACTCCCGGAGTCAGACACCGTCCAGTAACACACTCACTCCCGGAGTCAGACACAGAGTGAAGCTCCCTCCACACTGTCCAGCAACACACTCACATTTGGATCAGACACCGTCGCGTAACACACTCAGTCCCAGGGTCAGACACCGTCCAGTAACACACACACCCAGCGTCTGACACTGTTCAGTAACACACTCACTCCCGGGGTCAGACACAGTCCAGTAACACACTCACACTCAGGGTCAGATACCGCCCAGTAACACACTCACTCCCGGGATCAGACACTGTCCAGCAACACACTCACTCCCGGGGTCAGACACCGACCGGTAACACATTCACTCACAGGGTCAGACATCGTCCAGGAACACACTCAGAACCGGTTTCAGACAGCGACCAGTAACACACTAACTCCTGGGGTCAGACAATGTCTATTAACACACTCACTCCTGGGGTCAGACACCGTCCAGTAACACACTCACTCCCGGGGTCAGACACTGCCCAGTAACACACTCACACCCAGGGTCAGACAATGTCTATTAACACACTCACTCCCGGGGTCAGACACCGTCCAGTAACACACTCACACCCTGAGTCAGACACCGTCCAGTAACACAATCACTCCCAGGGTCAGACATCGTCCAGGAACACCCTCACAACTGGGGTCAGACAGCGAACAATAACACACTCACTCCCAGGGTCAGACACTGTCCAGTAACACACTCACTCCCGGGGTCAGACACAGAGTGAAGCTTCCTCCACACCGTCCAGCAACACACTCACATTTGGATCAGACACCGTCACGTAACACACTCAGTCCCAGGGTCAGACACCGTCCAGTAACACACACACCCAGCGTCTGACACTGTCCAGCAACACACTCACTCCCGGGGTCAGACACCGTCCAGTAACACACTCACACCCTGAGTCAGACACCGTCCAGTAACACACTCACTCCCGGGGTCAGACACCGACCAGTAACACATTCACTCACAGGGTCAGACATCGTCCAGGAACACACTCAGAACTGGGGTCAGACAGCGACCAGTAACACACACAGAACCGGGGTCAGACACCGTCCAGTAACACACTCACACCCAGCGTCTGACACTGTACAGTAACACACTCACACCCAGGGTCAGACACCGTCCAGTAACACACTCACACTCGGGGTCAGACACCGTCCATTAACACTCACACCCAGGGTCTGACACTGTTCAGTAACACACTAACTCTGGGGGTCAGACACCGTCCAGTAACACACTCACTCCCGGGGTCAGTCACCGTCCAGTAACACACTCACACCTGGCGTCAGACAGCGCTCTGTAACACACTCAATCCCAGGGTCAGACACCGTCCAGTAACACACTCACTCCCACGGGCAGTCACCGTCCAGTAACACGCTCAGTCCCGGGATCAGACATCGTCCAGTAACACACTCACACCCAGGGTCAGACAATGTCTATTAACACACTCACTCCCGGGGTCAGACACCGTCCGATAACACACTGACATCCGGGATCAGACAGCGTCCAGTAACACACTCACTCACGTGGTCAGTCAGTATCCAGTAACACACTCACACCTGGCGTCAGACACCGCTCTGTAACACACTCACTCCTGGTGTCAGACACAGAGTGAAACTCCCTCCACACCGTCCAGCAACACACTCACTCCCAGGGCCAGACACCATCCAGTAACACACTCACACTCGGGGTCAGACACCGTCCATTAACACTCACACCCAGGGTCTGACACTGTTCAGTAACACACTAACTCTGGGGGTCAGACACTGTCCAGCATCACACTCACTCCCGGGGTCAGACAAGGTCCAGTAATATACTCACACCCTGAGTCAGACACTGTCCAGTAACCCACTCACTCCCGGGGTCAGACACCGTCCAGTAACACACTCACACCCAGGGTCAGACACCGTCAAGTAACACACTCATTCGCGGGGTCAGACACCGACCAGTAACACATTCACTCCCAGGGTCAGACATCTTCCAGGAACACACTCAGAAGCGGGGTCAGACAGCGACCAGTAACACACTAACTCCCGGGATAAGACACCGTCCAGTAACACACTCACTCCCGGGGTCAGACACCGTCCAGTAACACACTCACTCCCGGGGTCAGACACCGTCCAGTAACACACTCACTCCCAGGGTCAGACACAAAGTGAAGCTCCGTCCACACCGTCCAGTAACACACACACTCCCGGAGTCAGACACTACCCTGTAACACACTCACACCTGGGATTAGACAACGTCCGTTAACACACTCACGCCCGGGGTCAGACACCATCCGGTAACACACTCACTTCCGGGCACAGACACGGTCCAGTAACACACTCACTCCCGGGGTCAGACACCATCCAGTAACACACTCACTCCCGGGGTCAGACACCATCCAGTAACACACTCACAGTCAGGGTCAGACACCGTCCAGAAACACACTAACATCCGGGGTTAGACAGCGTCCAGTAACACACTCACTCCCGGGGTCAGACACAGAGTGAAGCTTCTAACACACCGTCCAGTAACACACTCACTCCCGGGGTCAGCCACCGTCCAGTAACACACTCACTCCCACAGGCAGTTACCGTCCAGTAACACGCTCAGTCCCGGGATCAGACATCGTCCAGTAACACACTCACACCCAGGGTCAGACAATGTCTATTAACACACTCACTCCCGGGGTCAGACACCGTCCAGTAACACACTCACACCCAGGGTCAGACACCATCCAGTAATACTCTCACTTCAGGGGCCAGACACCGTCCAGTAACACACTCACTCCCGGGGTCAGCCACCGTCCAGTTACACACTCACAATGAGGGTCACACACTGTCCAGTAACACACTCACACCCGGGGTCAGACACCATCCAGTAACACACTCACACCCAGGGACAGACAACGTCCAGTAACACACTCACTCCCGGGGTCAGTCAAAATCCAATAACACACTCACATCTGGTGTCAGACAGCGTCCAGTAACACACTCACTCCCGGGGGCAGTCAGAATCCAGTAACACACCTCACACAAGGGGTCAGACGCTGCCCATTATCACACTCAGTCCCGGGGTCAGACACCATACAGCAACACATTCACACCCGCGGTCAGACACCGTCCAGTAACACACTCAC